>NW_028288569.1:6908518-7208888 GCF_059628265.1 Tinamus guttatus | reverse complement strand
GCTGTCCAGCATTCTGACTTCTCTAGGAACTGCTACTTGGTGAGCTTTCTCAACCTTCCCACCTGCCACATCTGTCATTAAAAATTACAGCAAAACAAAAAATTTGCAGTAGAAGAAATCTTGTTTTTTTTTAAAAAAAAGACGAAAATTGTATTATAATACAAGGAAAATGGTACAGTGACAAGGACCAATCACAGGAAACAAAAATCAAATACCATTAAAACAAAATGGATAAATCCTCCTTTCAAACTATGGCCAAAGACTGACCTTAATCCTACTTGGCAAGCTTTAAGTCAAAGCATTTCCTATGAATCAACAAAGTTTCTTTGATTAATGCAAACACAAATGAAGGTAAATCCAGGTCTTTTGTTTGCGAAGAGCCAAGGATGTAGAGTAAAACAGCAAGATTTGCACTTCAGTATGTAGGTCCCTGTCTGAATTCACACTCAAAACAAGTAAGTGCTTGTTAAGCATTAATTTAAGCACAGAGAAAACTTGCTTCACATTCAGAATTTTCATGCTCTGAATTCAATGTTTTAATTTCCACCATCACACTTATTCAGTCACACCAGATAATCACATTCATACCTTCAAGCTTGAAATGCTGAATTAAAACATGACCATCATAAAAAAATGTTTTCTGCTACATTACCTGTCACTAGCGCAGTTACTTGTTGCTGTCCAGTCATGTTGAGGGTTGACTAAGATGCCCCAAGAGAGGAAGACAGAGGTTGGGGTCAGAGTCCCGACTACCAGCTGCAGAGGCTTTTGTGTCTTGCTCCGACCTACATAAAAAATAGACCATTTCAATTACAAACGAGTTTCTCCCTCCTGCATCATGTAGGGGAAAATATCTGCAGTTGGATAATGAAAGAAATGAAGATCTACTACTTTTCTAAATTTGAAGGAAAAGGTACAACAGTCATCTCTTTTTCACACTTGCGGTTTCTAATGTAAGATTTTAAACGGGAGGGAGTAGAGGGAGAATCTGTGGTCTCTTTGTTGGCTTCATGATGAAGCAAGTGATACATTGGGAAGGAGGATTACTCCTTCCCTGAAAGTGAGCGAAGAATTGCAGAATGAAGGAGGGAGAAAGAAAGGGAGGACACAACTAGCAAGCTCCAGAATGGCATATTAGGAAACTGTTTAGAAAAGTAGCTGTTGTAATCAATCCTCAGAAACAACAGAAAGTCTTGGACTGCAACACAAGAAGTGTTACATGTAATTCCGAATTTTAGGAAACTTCTCTTTCCCCGTGGCAGAGAAGTTATGATCATCTTGGCAGCACTACAACTGTGTCCAGAGACAGTTCATACTGTCTAGAATACTTTTCAACAAGAATTGGATAAAAAATACAAAAATTCTCTAAATTGTAGGGAGATCTGAGTTGGTGTCTGTATCCAAGAGCCTGCTTTCCTTTCAGACATTTATTAATCTCACATTGTTCAGTTTTTGCATTATATTTAAATTTAATTTTGTTCTGCATGAATTAGCACAAGCATCCTTCACATGGAGGATAAAATTTTGAGCAAAGTTTAAACGCTGGTGGTTGGAAATAAAGAAATCATCTAGAGAAGTCATTGCCAATATGAAGTTTGTGGGCTGCTGCAAGCCCAAGTAGAAACTTTGCTGTATGAGATATCATTTTTATTTAAGAGAAATTAATATATTCTTTATATCAGTTCACCAACTTAAACTATGATCTATACCTCTACTGAAAGAAAGAAATTCACCGGAGGCCAAAAATTCCCAAACATTTAATTCACTGTTGTGAAACCAATCTAAGTCTCTTTCCATGCCTCTTGACCCCAATAGTTTTCTACTTAATAAGCCCCATTGAAAGTCTGAGCTGCATTCCCAAGTAACACGTGTGCAGCTGGACCCACTGGCTGTGTGGGTGTTTTACTGTATATTTATGCAGAACATGACAAGAACAATAACAAAAAAATCCCCCCCTCCCCTCACAAAGATGTTTGATAATGTAAAACACTGTGGAACATATGATACTTTCATGAGGGCAAAAGTACAAACAATTTTCTTGTTTCCTAGGCTGGTTCCTGTCCTCTTTGTCCATTGTTAAACAAAAAGTTAAAACAAACAGTTCACTCAACAAATTATTTGGCAAATCTGTCTACAGTGAAATCCTTTTCTTAATCACTTTCAGAGGAAACATGGAAAATACATGAGTTTTAAGGAAAAGTCAAGTTTTCATCTGACTTGAACTCTTTATACCCTTCCCTTCATGACCAACACACAATCTTTCCATAAGTTCCCAGTTAGAGACTCTAAAGATTTATACACCATAAAAATAGAAAGTACCCACATTATCACCTATTTTGATATCTATGAAAACAGAACTCACAACTCCTCTGTATTAACCGGTATTTGAAATACAGTATATCTTTTAGAAATGTAGCCGATCTTCACAAAATTGCAGTGACTCACCCTACCACAATCCTTGGTATATTTTCCAGTTCGACTCCACTTGCTATTGAAAATGTAGTTCCACAAGAGCTTAAGGAAATCTGTCTTAACAGTTGGGGGTGAGAGAGCTCTGGAACAGGCTGCCCAGAGAGGTTGTAGAGTCTCCTTCTCTGGAGATCTTCAAAACTCGCTTGGATGCAGTCCTGTGCCACGTGCTTTAGGTGACCCTGAGTGTGCAGGGGGGTTGGACTAGATGACCTCTAGAGGTCCTTTCCAACCTTAAGCATTCTATGATTCTATGATCTTCAAATATTGCCCATGATTTAATTATTTTTATATGTAAAGTTGTATGTGAAGGGTAAATCACTTTTCAAGACCTTTTTTAGAGGCATCTAAACATTTTTTTAATATATTTGCTAATGAGAGAGGAATAATTAATTCCAAGTGATTATCAGGAATTAGAGCAAAATCCATAGAAAGATCTGAAAGTACCAATAGTTTACAAATAAATACAAATAGTTTATTCTTTGCAACAGTTCCATGATCCTAAGCAATAAAAGTTCTAACAGTGTTACTATCACTATTAGGGTCGTGTCAATAGTATTTTACACTAAAAAGAATCAATCTCAGTTTTCTGTTCTGCTATGCATAGTTTCAGCTATAAGAATTCCCCTTTCCTCAGCAAATTGCATCAGTAAACTTAGTATTCATTTACATATACACATACACCAAAAGTCATTACCATTTAAGGCATAAAGAACACCAAAATGCCCAGGGATAACAAAAACCTTTAATGGTGGTTTGAAAAGAATTCTCATTATTAAAGTTTAAGCCATCAGATCATTATTTTGCAAAATAAAATGTGCTGAACTTTACCATGTTTATTTTTTCACGTACACCAGTGACCTCTTGAAACATCAAAAATTAGTAATTTAAAAATTACCTCTCATTTATATGAGCTTTTTAGAAAACAGTCTTTACCACTCCTTAATCACCACACGTGACTCATTTCTGACTGGGAAATCCAGGCCTACCCTCCAAATACACGTCCATGGCATTTGGGCATTTGAGTCTGTCACAAACACTTTTCCAGAGAATCCCCATAAAAGCAAGATTCTGTTTTCAATCACGTGGAGAAAGAGATACAGTCATGGTAAAATACCTGAGCAAGATTTCTTGTTATTTGAGTTGCGTGCTGGTCCTACTGAAATTAAATACCGTGGCTCTGCATCTGTAAACAAAAATAAAAAGCAATTAGTATAGACTTGCCATTTTTCTGAGAAGGGAATTAACCTATAATTCATATGAAAAGATGCATGATTCCATGAATGCCTGGTGGGTTATCCTATCTGTGCGATCTTCAGGTATGCTTCCTTCACCAATCATCCAGAAATATGCCAGCCATTGAAAAAAAACCCCATCCCTGCACACAAAATTTGATACTTCCTTTTGATCGAGACATAGCAAAGAGGTGAAGACAACAGGACATACATGCAACATCTCAGCTCAAACATTACGTAGACAGTGAATGAGGAGGAAAACGTAGCTGATGAGAAAGAGGTGATAGTAAAGTAAAAAAGCAGAAAAATAATTAAGCCTGAAGAAATGCTACCAGAAATACCTGCATTCCTGAGCAGAGACTGAGAAGACTTGCCTTGCACTACAAGATTTTCCTAGGCAGTAGCCACTTGTTGACTATTTACCACCTTCCCTATCTCAACCTCTGGCACATGAGCAGCAGAAAAAAACGAAGGAATTTGCCTACTGAATGGTATAATTGTATTCACACAGTACTTTTCAAATTATTCTAGCAGAAAATCAGAAATGGTCCTATGCTCTTTTATATACCTACAATCTAAGAGAAAACAATATATCGATGCGGCACGTTGTACCCTGTTGAAAGGTTGTACCCTGTTGTTCCCACTGTTATATATCCATATAGCGTATCCACGTGTGGATTACTCTAGTGGTTGCTGATGCTGTCAACGAGAAAGACTTCCAAGATCAGAGTCTGCTGATGTAGGTACCTTTAAACAGTATTTCTATCATCAGCTAGAAAAGAATCAACTTTAAAGCAAGACCCAGCATCGGTACCTAGTGGCGATTTTTTTTACGATGCCAAAACAGAGTCTGCTTTCTTTGTATGCATAATAATTTCCTTCTTCTGCTGCTGCTAGTCACATTACACTGGTATGTCTTATGAAGAGAATTGGTTTTAATGCACATGTTTTTATAAAAGATGTTTTGAACACACTAGCTATGATGTTTCAAGGAGTTACAAGAGCACTACCACAGGGTGGACCTGTCTTAATGACTACAAAATATCCTATATACGTTTTTAATGAGTAACATACGAAATTCCACTTTTAAAATTAGAAGTGATTTAATTACTGATATTCAAACTAAAATAAATCAAGTAAATACAAAATGATAAGCTTTACTGACACTTTCTGCAACACATATTTTCTCTTTAACCTTTCAGAACCATTTCAGCTCAGCCATTTTTAATTCCTAGTGACAAAGTAAAACTTTCTACTTTCCATATTCTATTTCAGACTGTTCACTTCAGTCTTGCTGTGGCAAGCTGGTTCTCAGGACAGACCTATCAGTCTGTACTGTAACATTACAAAAAGAATAAACTGAATACATGAACAAGTTGCCAGGCCTTACTCCCATAGACTAATATTCAATCAGTCAAGACTTGCATAATCTTCTAGTGACAGGAAACACCAGAAAATAAGACATGTGTAATACAGTCTCCACATTAGTCACTGACTTATCCTACGAGTATGTTACATACCCTTCGTATTGAGTTGTTATGAAATCTGACTGTGCTTTGACAGTTTTGGGTACTCTTTGTAAAAGCAGAGTTATTACTAACTTTTAATAGCCCTGAGATAATGTTTGTATAAAAAACATAAAGGGCTGTGACTTTGACTGCGGTCTCTGGATACTGTTATAATAGACATAATTTTGCACATAACGGGAAAGCAGCAGTTAAGTGATTTTCTTATTCAATAAATTCATCTCAGAGACAAGTTATGTACACTCCAATATCTGTATTTCTTTTGCATTTAATCACTATGTGTTTTCTCATAGCAAAAAAAGAACCTTTCCAAGGTACTTAAAAACAAAATCTTTACAGAATAGACAATCACTATTGTGACTCCAGTTTACACTTCTGTGCAGTTTCCCTTAAAAGGTGCAAATGCTTCATGTCAAAATGTTAGCAACAAACAGGTCACATAGCTAAACAAATGCAAAGTCTTTCCAAGGAGGAGAATTTTGAGCATTCAATTTCAAACCTGAAGATTGGCCTTTTAAAGTAAATTGACTTCTTTTAAAGTAAATCAAAGCTGCAGCCATTCTCAAGTATATGTTAAATCACATTAGCTGGGTGTCAGCTGTGAACTAGTTTATGAATATTTTGGAAATACCAGCCTTCACAGGACATGAAGCTAACCAAATTTGCTATTACTTTTACAAAAAAGTAAACACATTTTTGGGACATTTGATTTGGTTTGGATGAACACAAGCACACATGGTAAGAGGCCACAAGTTCAGATGATGTTTCTGGCAGCGAAAGGCAGAAAAGCTAACTGTACAGCTTAAAATAATAAATGCTTTGATTAAAAACAATGTTGAGAAGGAAATGGCAAATTACACTTGGGGAAATCCATCCTCAAAAGATGGAGATTTTTCACTTCATATCAGATGTCAGAGTTTTCAGTTCCTATATATTCTAAGCTAAATGCTATTTTCACCCAACTTGAACACTTGAAAAAGAAGTCACAGAAGCTTGTAGAGATATTCCTAGGCAGAACTCAGCTCACCATATAGCTAAAGTAGTTTTTTAATAGTATATTTTTTAAGGAAAAGTCTATTCTATATAAAGATTTTCTTTTATTTAAGGTAATTTGTCCAAAATTGCCTATATTGATGAAGCACCTGTTTTCCTGCATGTTCCAGTGCCCCAAATGCCCTGTAGCTCAGCAGCTGAACACAACCAATGAAAAATCATTGATTTCTATAAAGAGAGAATGAAGAAAATAAGTTCGGAATAAACTTGAAAGAAAGTTTGCAACACTACTTTGAAAGATAATGCAAGTGTGTAGAAAACTGTAGTAACTGAACTTCACTTATCCCATACTATGGTTGTACTTCGATTGTTTATTTACTCTCTTTAAATGAGTTTCAACTGTATCCCAAATAAAAATAACTGAAATAAGAATTGGAAGCAGCTGCAAAAAGCAGGCTAAAAAGAAGATTGAGTTTAAAAGAAATAAAAGCCTCAACTTGAAATCAACCTTTCATTTTCAAAAAAAAAAACCAAAAATCTTTATACTAATGAAGGAATAGTTCTTTCTGGATCTGTCGAACAATCTGTACATTTATGCTATAACCTAAAAACAAAATTAGATGACATGCTTCAAAATAATTTGTTTTTCTGATATTAAAAATTAAGTTTTCTGCTGTGTATTCATGTCCGTTTGTGAGACTTCCACAAAGCACAGAGCAACCTTTAACTAAAGTATAAAGTTAACCTCACAAATACGAAGTTATTCTTCAGAAATGCAAAAATGTATGTTTATAGCAGCAAAAAGCCAGAAGATTGCTAAAGAAAGTTATCCAAATGGTTGGAAACTTGCAGTTTTGCCCTGCTCTTTTATTTAAAAAAATAATAATTCTGTGTGAAGTCTGAAATTACACAGGTAGAAGTATATAAATAGTTTACTTCTTAAACAAAATGTGGCTATAAATAAAAATTGTAACCATTTTCCCACTACAAAACCTTACATTTGTCAGGAATCACTAGCTCTATCTATCAGGAATCATTAGCTATGTGTTTCTGTTCTGAAACAAAGTACTCTCCACAGGAATATTTTGGGAGGGATGTTGTTCATTAAGGTTTTTTGGCATTTAAAAATACAGCACATCATAGATATTTTCCAGTTAACTCACTGCTTTCCTGCTAACACAATCTATAAAGGAAGTATTTAGCAAAATAGGACAAGACTAGATGTTGAGAGAGTTTTGTTATAACAGGCAGGTCTAAGTACCACCTGTCCGATTTAGGGACATTGATTGAAGTCAGTACTATGATCACACTAACTAATGTCAGAATCTGAAATGATCAGAATAATACAATTCATACCTGAGATATAACATTAAAATTCTGTTCCGAACTTAATTAAAAATGTATCTTAGGTTAGAAATATGATTTGACATTCCAGAGCAGAACCAACCATGTTACTACAGGTAGAGAACAGCATCTGTAATTTCACCAGGATTAATCTGTTCCAGACAAAGTACCAAGCATTGCACAGGAACTGAGGAACACAGGCCTCCAAATGCTTCTGCATTTTGCACAGAATCCCAGGCACGTTGAGATTGGAAGGAACCTCTGCATGGGATAATGAAAGCTGATGATTGTAACTAGGAAATAATGAGGGTGGGACTGCTCCACGAAGAAGCACTTTTTCTATAATCCAGAGCATACATGTCTGCCTCTTCCCTCCAAAGTCCTAATAAAAAAAGCTACAGATCAGAGATGGGAGACCAGAGAACACTGTGCATGCTCCAGGGAGAAGGATATTGATAACAGAGAACAAGACTTAACCCAGAATACTTATTAAAGTATGTAACCTGTTGACTAAGTGATGAGACCTACAAGAGTCAGTGCTGAGGATGGCCCAAGGAGACTGAATGCATGCACGCTAGTATTCAGGCAACAGGAGCTACGGAATTAACTTGTGCCTTTCTTCGGCGCTCGAGCACCTGGAAGAAGCTTGCAAGAATGAGATGTGGGCTGATTTTTGGCATTTTGGCTAAAAAATGAGATCATGATTTGTGCCTGCATCTATGCTTAGCCATACTGTAGTACAAGCAGTTCCTCTCCACTGAAAGCGCAGCTTCCGCCACCAAAAGTTTTGAGAAATACAAGGATTTTTCCTCCGTTTGCACATCCTCATCATCAGACTTACTAAGACCTAAATTCCATTTGCAGTACCACAGTGCAAGCTACAAAACAAACTGGTATCAACCCCATTTATAAGGGTTGTAATAAATACCTTTAGAAGTCTCAATTTTTAACAGTAAAGCCAGGAAATTTCAACCGCCAGGGTATCTCAGCAAGTCTTGCAAAAGGTGAAAGCTAAGAGTAAACCCTAACCTATGACCAGTCAGTCAGAAAAGCAGCAGAACATATGCTTTCAATATGTATGGCTTGATCTTCACTTCTTCTTCTTCACTTACCTAGCTTACGGATATAATTTAGGAATTGTTTTTCTGGTATATCCCCACAAAGTTATAGATCAGAAATAAAGTTCGAATAGTGACATGATCTATTTTTTTAATAGTAAAACACTACAGAAAACATTCAGATGTACAAGGCAATCTCTAGTCAAAAAAACAAGCTTAATTCTTAGTATTACAATTTCTCAAATGTGGAGTGTTTTGACCTCCAGCGGACAGTGCACTTGAGAGCCAGTATGATGCTGGAATTGCTCTTTGAAGTTGCAGTTCCTAAAGTTGAATAAAGCTGTTTAAACAGCAAAGTACAACATTCACACAGGCCTACACAGCGTGAAAGCAGTATGCTACAGCATTCAATACATGCAGTGCATGGATGCATATGCAATCAATACATACTCTTTCATTTTTCCTTCCCACTTCCCTAAAGGAGAGTAGAAGAATTCATGCATCTTGTGTTCACTGTCTGAATTTGGGTATTGTTAAAATCTTACTATAGGATGTTTAATTCCTTGAATTAAACTTTGTTGCTGCCTGTTATTGTCACTTACTCTTCACTGCAACTCATATGTAGCTATTTAGCAATGTAAGAAGCAGCTCAAGAGTTTACTATCAGCATGAGCTCACAACAAGTTTAGGAAATCCCACAGAACTCTTTCCTCCTTGTACATGCCCTCTGCAGGCAGTTCCTCATTCATGGATTCATGCAATGGTTGGGTTAGTTATTTAATTTAGTCACAAAAGAAAGGAAAACAAATATTTTAGGAGAAGAATCTATGCACTGATGTGCTGAAAGTTTTAATGAAAGGACTATAGACAGATGTCATGCTGGCTCCAAAGACATACATCTCTAGAAGAGATTATTTTCTCATTTATTTCTTTTCAAATACACACAGATGAAAAATCATTAATCATTGGCTTCAGGTTTAATATTAATGGGGTCAAAAGAGACGTATAAGCCAGGGTTGAGCCAGCAGTAAATCTGACAGTAAGCTGACTTCATCAGAATTCAACATTGACAAGGTGGGAAATAAAGAAGCCGATGTCTTGTGCTTTCATTATTAAGCTTCTCCCTGCTGGGGCTCATATATCCCAGTTCTAAGTGGGGATGATTATCGTTATCTCAAACAAAAAAAGTGATTATGCTGCTCTGCTAGCAAAACCAGGAGCTCAGCACTAGCTCAAGCTGTAATGACAGTTCCATGCAAATAGTCTCATTTTCTCTCCGGCATGATCAGCCTAACACACCTTCTCATGATGAAAAAAAAATCAAATTGATATAAATTTAGTAATAAGCGGATCTCAACAAAAAGAACTATTATTTTCCATGAAGGATTACACTTTTCCTAATTGCTCTTTCATCCAAAATCCTTCCCAAGAAAACCTTAAACAAAAGAAAGCCTTGAGCGGTAACCCAATCAAAACAAAAATTAAGAACGCCAAAGATTCATATTTTTCTCATTCTGCTCTCAAACTTTATGATCAAAGTAGCATGCAAAGTAAAAATACCTTACCAAGTTCTGTTGTGTATGTTTTTCCTTCAGAAGGTAGAGGAATGTATTGATTAGAAAAGAAGCTGCTTCCATAACCCAGGACAAAACCTTGAAGTTTGGTGTTTTGACTTGGTCGAAGATACTTCATGCAAACAGTATCATCTGTTGCGTTGATCTGAACTTTAAGGCTCTGTCTTTTCACTGGGGAAAGATTAAAAAGTAGAGATGATCAAAATATATTATCTTATAACTATATACTCAGAAATGTAATGTAATTATTGCAACACAGAGTGGTTCCATTTGGTAGCAGCATGCAACTGAACAACAGCTTAAAGGTAGAGTTTTCTGTAAACTTTGCGTATTTCAAAATGTAAACTAATAGTCATGTAAAATTTTGGGTCGTAAATTTGGGTCCCTCATTTAGTTTTGAAAGATGACCAAATGCAATGTTAGATACCAAATACCATGATAGAAGCCAAACTCCTTTTACAAGTACAGTGGTAGAAAAATGCATGAAATAACAGAGAGAGAGAAGAAGAAAGTCTTTTCCTTTATATACAGGAGTTAAAATAATAGTAGCCTTAAGATACACAAGTGAAAAAAATCCTAAGACAGTGAGTTTTGGGTTTGTTTGTTTGTTAGTAAAAATGTAATGTTTTAACATTGTTAATCACACTGTGAAATTAGAATGGGGACAAAGAGTGAAATTATTCTTCTAAACTATTCTAACTTCTGAAAACAGAAGATGAATAGTAAAACATACAAATGGAACTGCAACAGCTATTATTTATTGATCGTTCGCTACCTTGGGCAGGAAATGTAATTTTCTGCTTGGAATTATGCCAGGACACCTAGACTACCATATATTCTCAACTCTAAATTACCAAAAAATACTTTTTGAAACATGTATTTCGGAGTCTTCCAGGGGAATAGAAACATCTTGCATGTCTATCTACAAAATTTAACTTATAAACTTAAACAGCACGGAACAACATCATAACAGAATGGGCAATTTTGTAGTCTACAAGAAGGTGTTTCTTACTCTCTTCGTGGGATGGGGCAGGAATGGCATTTCCTTACTTGGTACTTATAACCTGAATTCACTTATCACCATTACATTTACTATGTTTTCAAAACTGTTGGCCCTCTGTGCTTAAAGGAAAAGAAGTTATGGCTACTCCCCCAAGCATTATGATACCAAGATTAAAACAGTACATTTTAGGGTGTCATTTGTCTTCTGCTTTTTGACGTATAAAGTTGTATCCCAAAATCATTTCAGATTGAAGAAAACACTAAGAGATGTAAGAACTGCCATTAAATAACAGCAAAGAGCAATACCAAAATTCTCCCTCTCTCTTTTACACACATGCAGAGCAGAGATACAGAGACTTAGAAGTAAGAACAGACTGATACTGGAAATATCAGCAACATAAACACACAGCTTACATAGGCACAACAGATACCAGAGACCAACAGAAACCGCAGACTCCAAACCTAGAAGATATGTTAGTAGTAATGACAAGCACCTGCAGCTGTCTGCACATTGAACCAAAAGACCCAGGCCAGACATTTTATGCCCTTTACCTGTACAGGAAAAAGAAATGCAATTGATGGGAAATATGTGCCTGCTCAGTCATTGAGACATGGAGAGAAGATAAGCACTCTATAATTGTCAGAATGGATAATATATCAGCAAAGGGCCACTAAGGTTTCCAGCTATACCCTTTCCCTATCTGAAGATTAATTAAGTAGGAAGACTGAGGGAGGGAGCCACCACCCCTTCCCCAATTCAGCTCTGTAAGATTCCCAAACATTGCAGGACTTCTGTAAACTTCAACGCCTGGAATCTTTGGCTTTGCAATACTTGCTGGGGGAAGGCAGGAATGGGGTTGCTTCCTTGGCTGGGAGACATCCCAGCTTCTTTTATTTTCATTATATGAAACTGCTGTGAGCATGCAACTTCGAACATACACAAAGCTCCAAATAATTAAAAATAGGAAGAAAACTGAACAGATTTTTGAAGCTCTCCAGTATGTGTCATAGAGAAACTAGTAAAATGTTCTGAATTAGTACTTTTAATTGACAGGAAATTATATTAGTTAATTAGTTAACTGTATAATCTGCTAAAGTCTGTGTTAAAACAAGTGCCTTTATTGAGCAGAACATAAACAAAAAGACAGTCCCCATTAAACATTCACATCTAAGAGGACAGCAAGACTTGCATCACTTAATTCATGTATGAGCCACACAAAATAAGTCTAACCTGTATTGATCTTACAGTATTTGAAACAAATAATGCAGGCAATGCAGGCACGGCCACTCAGAGTAATATCATCTCTGTATTGGCCAGCACTCAGATATACATTCATTAAATATGATCCAGTGGATGGAGCAGATCCCAGGAATCTGCTGTGATAGCATAATAAAAATATATTTGATTTGGAGCAAACACCCTTGACATATTCTGATTTTAAAATACCATTTTTCCTCTTGATGAAAAATAATTGAATGATTAACTAGACTCCCTCTAATTCCCATGCAAAGAAATATTAAAATGTCTTGCAAACAAAAAAGAACATTTTCAGGCACAGAGTAAGGCAATGTTGAGTTTTCCTAACTCACATTCACTTTTGTCAGCTTTTGGCATGCGTTACTGAAATCCTGGCCCTAAACATTTGTGGAGTAATTCTTTTACCTTAAGGCCATCACTAAATGGATTCTGGGATCCATAGCTACCTCTGAAATGCAATCTTTCCATCCCAGCTTGCCAACAGAAATTCCATGCTGTTCTGCAAGTATTCTCTACAACAAAAGTCAAGTGATTGCCAAAACGGCATGACAATGTGCAGTAGATCTGAACTAAAAGCACAGCATAAAGTGCATCATGACTCTTATGTTAGAGGGAGAGATTTCCTCACCTGTAAGGCAAAAGCCTTTTCATGGCCATTTCTGTGGAAGCATCTGCATCATAAGGGAACTCAATTACATTTGCCTCTTCAGAAAGAAGAATATAGCCCTAAATAGTCTGGAGAAGCCACCTGGGACCACCATTAGTTTTGCAAGTTGGAAAAGATAAGCAGTCAGGAATAGGCAGAAGGAGCCAAGAGCAAATAAATACTGGAGTGTTAGAAAAATTTAACTGTAAATGATCTAACTGAAGTTCACATCTTCAAAATGTGGAAACAGCTATTGAAAATAAGACACAAAGTATTCTTCTGGATATTTACTGTAAAAACTTTGGGTTCACCAGGGATTATCATCTCGTTATCTCTTTAACCACTGAGTAACAAAAAGGGAGAAATCAGAAGCACAGCAACCACCTCTAATTCTCATGAGTTAGTTTTAGCTAACGATGAACCATTAGTTAAAAAAGAGAGAGAGATGTCCAGTTTTCAATGTCAGTTTCCACAGCAAAGTTTAAGTCAAGGCCCTTCTGTTTTGGTCTAACATTCCAGTAAGAAATAATAGTTACAAAGGAGGCCACAAAGGCAAAACAGTAACAGGTAATGATTAGGAATAGATTTATATAATTCCATTGCTATTTAATAACTGGAAAGAAATAGGGAGATAAACATAGAAATGGTTCACTAGGCTAATAGCAATAAAAGAGCATTTGTATTGTAATTTGGTGTTGTGCACACTAAAATTTCCAACGTTAAAAACAAATGAAGTATCTGAGGGTTTGTTTTCCCCAAAAAAGAAAAATAAAATTTGATTCAGTGGCACAGAACTAAAGCTCTTCAGAGAAAGAGACTCCACAACCTCCCCGGGCAGCCTGTTCCAGGGCTGTGTCACCCTCACAGTAGAGAAATTCTTCCTCATATGGAGATGGAACTTCCTGTTTTTTTAATTTGTAGCCATCACCCCTTGTCATATCACTGGCCACTGCTGAGAAGAGTTTATCTCCATGCTCTTAGCATCCTCCCGTCAGGTATTTGTACATGTTGATAACATCCCCTTTCAAATCCATTATTCTACTGATGTGATTTAAATGCATATGATCATTTGCAGTGGTATACAATACTGTTTTTTCTTTCTACCTATAGCATGAAAAGCCTTGAACTCTGCCCTACAAAACTAGAGGGTGAATACAGCTGTGCTGTATTACAGCAAATTTGGCTTCATCAGCAGAATTCCTATTGCCTTACATTGAAACTGTTTATTTTTCACCATTTTAAAGAATTTAGAGGGCATGAATGAAAGACCCAGCACTGCCTCACGGAGTGCTTGGCAAATAGAGCATACGCTAAGAAAATAGGTTAGCACCATCTGTTTGTGAGCACCACCTCACTTGTAGCTTTCAAATTATACATAGCAAAGCTTTCATTTTCCAAGTCTGGTGCCATAAGTACCACCATCCAAGATTTGAATGATAATGTAACACTGTAATTTTATTTTTGGTATTTTGTCTTTCTGTATTTCCTTTGGCTCCTTAACACGGAGAACTATTAGTTATTTGGCGCAAAACCAACTATAGCTTAAAATGGGAAACATTTAAAAATAGTTCAGTCTCTATGCAGTAGAATGAAAAAGAAATGTTACAAAGAGAGCCACAATCATAGAATCACAGAATAATTTAGGGTGGCAGGAACCTGCATTGATCATCTAGTCTAACTGCATGCACAAAGCAGATCTTACAAGATCAGGATGCTCAGGGCTGTGTCTAGCTGAGTTCCGATCACCTCCAAAGATGGAGATACCGCAACCTCTCTGGGCAACCTGTTCCTGGATTTGAACGTCCTCATGTAGAAAAAAAAATCCTATTATCTGCCTGTCATTTCCCATGATCCAAAGTGTGTCTGTTGGTTCCTGTTCTTTTGCTGTGCACCTCTGAGCCGTCTGGCTTTGTGTCCTTTGTCCTCTCTAATCAGGCTGCTGTGGACAGTTTTAGATCATCTTTCTCATCACATATTTTATAAAACGCCAATGCTCTCATGTCCACATTGATAAATACACAAAAGAAATACAAAATCCACATTGATAAATATTCGAATGATGAAATTTAATGACACATACACCACACCCTTAATAAGGATAACAGATTGTCTTGTTTAAACTAAACGCATGGAACTGAAGCCCCACAATGAAACAGCTTTTTCCAAACATTATTATGCCAACACTCTGCACATAAATCTAATATTACTTCAGAAAAATAAACTATCAACACATAGCTGGTTAACTTTTCAAAATATACTTCCTTGTATATCCACAAAATTAGCCTAGTTCGCTAGCTTTCAACTTATGCTCACAAAAAGCATAAATAGAAGCAATCTTATTTTCAGTGATGAGCCTACATTTATAACACAGAGTCACTAGAGCATTTTTAAGGATGAGTATTGAGACGCTTCCTGCTCAAATCCTAACCCTTAACCTCCATTTCCGTCTCCCTAGGCCATTGGGTCATCTGGTTCCAAGTAATTCTGGTGGGTTTTACACAGCAACAGAGGAACTGAAATGAATACTTGATTCTGAAATGTTTCAAAGCTCATTTTATCTATCAAAAGGTGGTTTGATATCTTTTGTTAGTCTGCTCAAGAGTTATCAGTTGTAGATGTCACCAGACACATATTCTTCAAGAATTTTAAGAAGACTCTTGTATCCAATCATCAGAAATGGTTCTCCACCTTGAAAGGAAAAAACAGCAGCTTTTTCCACATGCATCATTTTTCCAGGTTTTGTTGTATTTCGTATCCAGTTACTTTTCCAGAGTTTTCATTTCCCACAATAATAAAAATTCTGCTCTTTTTTCATTGAGATGTGCTGCTACTTTTTACATTCACAACCAACACATCTCTCAAACATATAAATGGTATGCATTTCATATTTTGATTATGGTGCTTGATATATAGGAAAATAAAACTCACTAATTAAGGCCTGTTACTTTGTATTAATGAGTAGAAACTAGTAATCAATTCTGTCTTAAGTTTTTAAGTTAGCAACCCTTTTTTTAATCCCCACCGACACTAGAAAATTAGATGTACTAGCATGGTAAACTGATTTAGGACTATGCGTCCTATGACACATAGTATTTAAAGATATATACATCACCAAAGAGGGCTCTAGATAAGCTAACTTCTATCAGTCTTCTTTACACTATTTATCTTATTTTATAGTTAAATTGGTAAAACAACTCAGAACTGCCTTTCTTATTCAGTAGAGGAGTATATATGTTCCTTGATTATTAAAGACTGTCCCACCTGTTATTTTTATACAAAATTATTCAAGGTAATGTATGGAAGAAAGACATAAAGCCAAGGTAAACTACAATAACTTTGATGATTAATTCCTCACATACACATACAGAGCACAGCAGATAAGACCTATCTACACAGAAGGCAAGTTGACATTTGATTATGCATATCTGTCTATTTGTCTAATATGTATATTGATCTCCATTTACAAAGAATTCTAGAAATAGAAGTAGAAAAAGAGCAATAAAAAGCTTATTCTAATGAGATACTTCAGACTATTCAGTGTTTTCTAACTTTTCCTGGTGATTTCAAAGAAATCATCTTTTCAACCAGTATGATCACAATACAAACTTGTGGTCCATTTAGTTAATTTCAAGAATTGCATTTAACGCCTTTGAGTTGTCCAGTGGGCATTCCACTACCAGATATTTGTGATATGAGTTTGATATGAACTTCACTGCTCACTCAACTCACAAATAAAGACATCTTTAAGAGACTTTTAAATGAAAACCCTCCCTTCTATGCCTAAAATAAAGCTTTATTTTAATCTTTTTTATTACAAATCTTTATTTGGGCAATGTTCCCCCTCCCCCCTTTTTTTTAGGAATATCAATGCTGTTATTCTTAATAGACAGCACAAACAAATAAAATAGCATAAATGATAATTCCTCTCCTTCTTTCATATCATGAGGCAATTTTGTAAATGTTGTAACATATTGTGGAAATTCAGCAGAAAACAAATATCTGAAATATGGACCATCTCCTCCAACAGAAAAGCGACAACATGATTTGACATTTTTCCTTATAAGATGTTCCTCAAAAACATAATACAGTAATTTAAAATTATTCCCTAGATCTGTCTGGAAGTTAATGATGAACGAGAAAAAGCAACAGACTTGTAAAGCTGTATTGACTGACGCATTTATTTCTTCCTTGGAGATTCAGTATATAAAATCTAGGCTTGATCCATGCGGCTGGATGTTTGCTGCAATGGAAAGGGCTTTAATGCTTTGTTATGCATTATTAAACAATTAGAATAAAATTAAATAGACAAGCCTAATCAAAAATTTCTTTTATCAAGGATTTCTGAGCTTAAAAGTTTCAAACATGAAAATCACATATATTCCCTAAAAAACACAGAAGACCAATAACACTGACAAAAATCAAAAGCTCCCTTAAAAGAAACAAAGCTAAACTGAACTCATTAAATGAAAATCAGCTGTGATTACTATTCCCTGATAGAGCTATTCTGATTCAAGACTTAAACAGGAATACACATCCCTGAACTCAGTGATCACAGTTAGAGCACTGGAGCTGGTGGACAAGTCAGGAAAGCCAAGCACCGATCCAACTACAGGAATTACTTCCTTGGACTAATATTCTCCTCCTCTCTTGTCTTCATATTTTCACTTATTAAGAGCAGAATTCTAAGGAGTTAAGTAAACTTGGTCAAATATGGTTGTCAGCTCGTGCCTATTCAATAGGCTTTTGAAGAGCAGAGCAACTATCACACAAAGTGAAGGTCTACAGTAAGCACCTGCTTCTACCATGGTGTTGTTAATCATCACAGTCTTTTCATTTCTTAAAGTATTAGCAAAGTGATACAATGATTAAACACTGAGTGTGTAACATACTCATTCAACTCGGTGACCCGAAACTGCTGATGAACTCTTCATTATCCATCCTAATTGAAAATATCACAACTTCAGCACAGCAAATCTGTCATCTACTCTAGACAGGCATATAGAAAAACATGGTTGAATTCACCTAAGTGCTAGAAAAAGCATTAATCATATTGAGGAGTCTGTGACCTGTAACATGCTTTCTGTACTTGGTCAGTCTGTATCATATGTCACTGATGAGTGTTTCTAGAAACGAAACAAAACAAACAAACAAAAAACTGAAATTCTTAAATGCTTAATCATTCAATTTTTGAACCATCCTCTGTTCACAGAAATTGTGATCATAAGAAGTATTATCCTTTCCTCTCAATACTAATTTTAACTATATAGCTAACTCCGTTCATAACATTAAGGGTTTTTGACGGTTCCAAATTTAAGAGTTTCTGAGAGCATAAAAAAGCAAATTTACGCTAACACACAACAGAGCAAATACTATCCTGCCAAAATTTAGCCATGGCATGAGATTAACATGGTTACTTTTATACCTGGTAAGGTTAATAATACTCAAACTTCCTTTGATTTAGGTTTTATCTAGATCAAGTAAGTCCAACAGATTGTTCTATTTACAGTAAAGCATTTTAAGATAATTTTTCAGTTATAAACTGTAACACTGTTTACAACCTTGGTGTAGTTCCTTTTTCTGCCCAGCAAATAATTGTACAGATCCATTACTAGCTACACTTTTGGAGGGTGTTTTTTCTTTCTCTTTTCGAACAAGCTATTTGCCCAAATCATTAGCTATGATTTGCTCACCCCTCCATCTTTTATTCTATCATAAATGAATTTGGAACTAAAGAGTGTTTACTCATTAATGCTTGTGCAGAGTGGGACTACAAAAATGCTGCAAATGCATGCAGAATTATAGAATTCCAGCCTTTTAATTTTTCATTCTGTGTTCTATTGTGGTACCTTTAGATATCCAGAAAACCCTTAACACCTATCAGGAGAAATATCTTTCTGACTGGACATTTTGCAAATAGAGTTCAAAGCTACTTGATGTTCACAGAGATATTGAAAAATAGAGTAATACATTTTATTCCTGAACTACACTATTCAGCTGCAGGCATAGCTCATCCTAGACCTCCAGAAGAAAATGTGTATTGTGAGTGCCCAAAGGCAACCGTTTCTCACTGTAATCTTTTAAAATTACTGGGACTTTTTATTTAGCAGGAGTGCTTGCTTACTTTGACTAACACTAATGTACTAAAGTTCTCCATTTTTAATGGATATACACTGAACAACTATTTCTCAGAGAAACAGGGAAATTTCTCAGAGAAAAGGGAATCTGACAAATAGGTCCTTGGGAAGTACAGTCCTTCCACTGCCTGTCTTGTTAAAACCTCTAAAAGCATTTATATAGCCGTGTCCATTCTTCAAAGCTTTCTGTGGCAATGCCTCTCCAGTGATCGCTATAGTTCAAAGCTGAGTTATTAACTACAACTTTGGGATCAGTAACGACAATGAGGAGGTGAAGATTGCGTTGTATGTAATCCTGACTTGTACACATATAGGTTTTTACAAAAAGGAAGTTATGGCTCACATGCTGCCATTTTTCCCATCTCTTTTCAAGTCACTCAGGCACGTCTTTGGAGTTCCACTTTCATTCTTTTCAGTATGTCTTTTTCAAGACTACATTCAAATATTACTTTGACATTAATCTTAATGTGCTTAATACTTGTTTTTAAGGCACAAAACTGAAAAGAGACAGGATTCCTATTTAGGATCTCATCCTAGCTGTCTAGCCTGCATTTCTATTTTTCACTCGCTTCTCATCATTTGTCAACATCACATGGCAAACAAAACCAAATTATGAAAAAAAATTAGAAGTAATAACTTAAAATAACTAAGCCTGCAATTCTGGCGGAAAAGGGAACAGAAATTAAACTTCCAAAGGCCTATTTGGACAGAATTTGGACAACCTGCCTTTTACTCCTAGTATAAGATATTTCTTATTTTTTCTCATAAATCTTAAAAAAATTCATTCATTTATTTTCTCAGTGGGTAAACCAATTTGTGTTTAAAGGAAAATATTTGTGCTAAAAAACTACTTCAAGTTGAATCATTTTTGATACATATATATTTTTTAACACCACCTAATTTCTCTATGAGAAAGTCCTTGCTAATGAAACAACCTCAAACCCTGGTTTTGATTTAGCTTATTTATTCTCCTGTACCATAGAGCTTGATCTGGTTCTGATATAAATTACTACGCCAGGGCGCTGTCCTCCTGGCTTTTCTTTCAGAGGTAATGGTTTGTTGGTGTTTCTTACAGCCTGGGCTGATGCAACCCCACCTAAACAGAGCTAATGAGACAGTGCCTGCTTCTTGCCCAGAGGAGCTGGTCTTTCCAATCCTGGCTCCTCTCCTGCCCAAGGAACTAGGCCCAAGGCGACTCCACCCAGGCTGGGCTATGAAGAGAACTGCACGTTGGCCAAAGAACCCGGCAGATCATGCGCAAAAGGACTCCATAAAGGAACGCAGAAGAGTGCGGGGAGCAAGAAAAGCCTCTTGAGTTTTCTAGGTCTAACTCCTTTTTAAGCCTTCAGGAGCACCAGCTAATGCAAACACCAAAAGGTAAATGCAGCCTTTGAATATGGCTGGATATAAGATGTGGAATTTCTCTCGCTACAACTCCTCATCAGGGAGAGCTCAACAAGATATTAAGAACTTAAGCAGGTGAGGCATTCATATGCTGTCAGTCTAGTTCTGCCCACAAATTAGAAACATACTGAAGTAATCATCATAAAAGACTGTGGACCTTAGTGCAGTAGATTTTTTAAGAACCTATTCATTTCCTGGCAGGCAGTGCTTAGCATAACCACTCCCTTAATCCACTTTTCATCTACAGAGATCGATACATTTGTGAAGAATCAGAAACTAAAGATATGATGGAAAACAGTGTTTGGAACTCTAACTGAAATTACTTTTGAGAGAAGAGTGAAGATATTATATTTTATGATGAACGCTGTCGACATTCATTACTGAACACACTGATGATCTGCTGCATTGATTGATGCGTGCCCAGAATGTAGAGAGATCCTCCGATCGTAGCAGTCACTTTCAAATATGTTCCTTACATGTGATCACTCTTTATTACATCAGAATACATAATTTTCCTTTTTATCAGATGCTTATTTTTAAGGGCAAATCTGCCTAAGATAGCAGTATCTGGACAGCTTGCAGCATTTGCAAACTATGCTAGCAGAGTAAATTTGATACCAGTATGTTTTGCCAACTCTTAAGATGAAACTAATCTCTAAGTCTGATCATCATTACCAAATCTCAGTCCACAGAAAGGCAACAGAATCATTACTCCTAAGCACATGAAGGACAAGAAGGAGATTAAGAAGCCAGCAGAAATTTATTGAGGCCAAATTGTGTTTGACCAGCATGATGCTATTATAGGTTCTGCATACAAGGGGAAAATAGTGAATTATCTTATCTCAGTAAGGTTTCTGAGACAATCTTCAGAAGTGTCCTGGCAGCCAAATTGGAGAGATGTGGACTGAATGATGAGCCTACAAGGAAAACTGGTTGGGCTTCTGGCCTCAAAGAACAGTGGTCAGTGGTTGAAAGGCCTAAGTCCACAGTAGCAGTCTTTCTAGTTCTAAAGATATTTCCAGGGTAGTTCTTAAATTCATTGCACTGGGAGAGAATATTTTAAGATTGATATACTCTTGGGAAACAAGCTGGTTTGGGCAAATAAAGAGTTGTATAGAACAAGCTGCTTTTAAATCAGGAGATAAATCGGATTGAGACACCCATTCAGAACTGTAGGCAGCCATCAAGCAACATTCTTGAATCATCTTTACAGAATGACAGGTGAGACAGACATGGTTGCATCCTGATACAGTGCTGAGTTTGGATGTTTTCCCCTCTTAGAGCTTCTAAAATACATACAAATGAACAGAGAAAGGCAGTCCAGTCTGTGGTTTTGGACATAGGTTCTCAAAAGAGTGAATAAAAGGGCAAACAAGAATAACCATTTAAACCAGACAGTAAAGTCAATTCTTTTCTAGTAGAAATACCTAGAAACAGAAGAGTGCAATCTGCCTATCACACTGAAATTGCATCCCTAGGGAGAAGATCCCTGACAATGTAAGACATTTAAGAATTCACAAATACATGCACATTGTAGAAATACACCCACGCAGAGTCTGTGTTTTAATCTGTATTTATAGATGCCACATTATGCATCAAAAGATGCCCAATTGAACCATCTGTTCTCTGGAGTCACAGTGGCTTCTCACTCCCAACGGTGTAATCACCGCACAATCGAACAAGCTATCTGAACTCATGGCTCAAAATCTAATACTCAACACATAGAGGATTTCGAATAGTATAAGGAGTAATAGTCTCAGAAATATACTTGGCAATGGTGTTTGCAAAATTCTGTGTGTTAACTTTGGAATGCGTTCCCTACTTTTCAGAGGCAGACAGCTGATAAAGCAATTAAGTGTCAGAAGCCTACACAAAATTTCTCAGGTGTCAGGTCACATGCTAAACTCAGCAATAATCAAATTTTATCAATAACCCAAAAGAATAACAAATAATGAAAAGCTATTGTGCTTTAACTGAAAACTGTAATTTAGTTTTTTCAATGTTTGATTTCAGGCCTATCAGTTAAACTGTTACCGTTTATTCTCTTTCAATTTAGAAAGTTCTAGACGTCAACCAAAAATTTGCTCAGTATTTCCAACAGAGCAGTCATAATAAAGAGGTTTCACTTATACTCTCGATCTCAAAGCTACACTTTCTCACACATGTCCATTACACTAGCTGGATATAGCTGAGTCCTGTAAGTGTTGATTCCAACTGCATATAGTTTCCCCAGCTGGAAAAATGTATCTCATCTTGCATCATTAGATGAGATGAATCCCAAGACTGATGACCTGGCTTCTTACAAATCTACTTACAGGTTTAATAAAATCATAAGTGACCTCTTTTATCTTCTTTATTTCTTTGCAATCTGAGTTTGCAAAGACCAAAGAAAAGCCTCTACAGTTCAAGCAGTGTCTAAAAGCAGAAGCACTAGACTTCCAGTAAGTCTTTCATGAAAAAAATGAAGACAAAAATCACGAATAATAGAAATATGTGATGATTTCAGAAAGTAATACTGAATTCCAAAATTTCACAGAAATTCTCCTTTTCAGCACTTAGTGTCTCCTTTACAGACACTTTGTGAAGCAGAGGCACTGTTAATTGTTTTTAAGAAAACAAATATATAAAGTTATGTAAATGGTCATAAATCAATGGATGAGCAGAAATAATAGCAAACAGCAAGTATATGATAAACATAAAATCCATGTGTATTTTTAAAGGATAAATAGCAAGATAAATCAATGATATGTTACATTTTTTTCCTTAATTTTGCTATTATGAGTGTGTTATACTTGTTCTCCCACTCATTTTCTTTCCTACTTAGGAAATAGCTGAAGAGACAGTTTGCTTTCTGTCATAGTATTTACAGCTTCTGTTTCCATTATAGCACCTACTTCTTTTTCACTACTTTACTTTTACCTCCAGAGAGGCAAAGAAGCAGTGAGGAATGTTCTCTATTTCTAACCCATTTTTTAATGTCTATATTAACTTATTATTATTATTATTATTTTCTCTCTGAACCTTTACAGAAAGAAAGAAAAATGTCATTACAAAAAAAAAAAAAAAACCACACAGCGGGAAAGTATAAATTATTTTGGGGGCAGGACGGGGGCCTGCACATGTATGCACAGGCCCATGAACCAGGTGATCTAGTTTGATTTTGGAAGACAAGCAGAAATGATTTTTTTGCAGTCTGGAGCTCAAGCTATTGCTTTATTTATTTATTTATTCAGTGATTTAGTGATTTGCTCCTAGTGCTGCAGTTTTCACATCCAGCTAGGAAGAACATATTCTTTTAGTTCTATTCAATAAAACTCATCTGCAGGGCAGGTGTTGACTCAAGAACTCAAAGCCATGAATAGGGTGTCAGTTTACTATCACTGGTATTTGCCTGGGAGTGGAGGGGATGGAAAAATCAAATCTTAACCATAAAAATGGGCCAATTCAATTATGTTTTCTAGTCTTCCAGCGCTAATAGCACGTGGTTTTGTCCACATCACAGAATACAGACAGGGACTATTTGAATACTTAAGTAACTCTCTAAGTAACTAGAAGTTTTAAAAACTGTAATTTTTTTATTCTTTTATTCAGCTTCCCTGATAAAAGTGGTTAACAGCAAATTTTAACTTCAGATTACTCTTTATTAATTATAACAGCACTTTCAAAGAGGACAATTCTTTCCAAGAGGACGATTCTTATAATTGGTTAGGCTTTGAATATTTTCAAGCATGCTATCTCACTGTAGGGATTAAATTCTTATGTTGTCTTAAATCTGCTCTTACAAAATGTAAATTTCCTTGAGCTCTCAAATATGAGCTGGAATCCCTGCACTGTGTATGATTGACTTAGCTTTTTTAGTTGTATTCCTTCAGACATGTACCTAAGTTTTTGTGTAGAATTTATGGTATGTAGAGATTTATGTCTCTCCTATCAGCAACCATGCAATCCACTATACAGTAGATTAAATTAATTCCTAAGGAATGCTCTCTGGCTTAAGGGTATATAATATACACATTGCTTTATGACTTCAGACCATTTAAGTTTTAAAATATGAAGCAGTCTATTCTGTGTGATTTTCATTTGATAACCAACAAATATTTAACTTTGCAAAAACAAATGAATCCTCCCCCTTAAAAAAAATCTGGAAAAAAGCCAGGTCACAGAAAAATAATATTCACAAGGACTGAGGTTCCTACTCTGAAGCAGGGCCAAATTAAGAGCAGCTATACCCTTTATGTGGCTCATTATCTGTAGTTTCTTCCAGGTCTACTATGGACAACTCTCCAAATACCTATTTTACATCATGCATTCTCCATCACTAACAGTACTGTGAATATCTCTGAGCAAAAGGGGCTCACAATAAACACTTGTTATTTAGAAACTCTGCTTTCTAAGAATTCATTATTGTACTTTTGCCAGCTGCTATTTGAGCATGCTCCTAAAACTGAAGGTGTGGAGAGTAGCCTAGAAAATTGAAATAAGTAATTTTTTGGTGCAAATAAATTTAACAGGAGAGAACTAAATCCCATAATTCTTTTACAGGTGTGTGGCTGTGGAAGGGAGACAGGGAGATTATTCTCATGACTTCTTTTCACATACAAGTTTAGTGTTACTGAGATTCTTTCACTGGAGCAAGAATTGCAAAACCTGTCCAGAAGTTAAAACAAATTCTTTAGGCCAAAAGACCATATTTAAAGTTTCTATACTACAAAGTCTTCCTTAAAATTTTTATACAAAGACCTGAGAAACAGATAATGAGAAACATTGCTACACCAAGTGAGTCACAAGAGTCTGATTATTCACTAAGGAGCCAAGTGACCCACATGACCAGGGAGATACTTTTATTATAATTGTCAGATTTTGCCTTCTTCATAATTAAAACTGAAAGTGGGAAGAGGTGCTGAACAGACACATTTCTGCTCATAACTTTGTCACAGCTAAGAACTGATTCTCATCATTAAGAGAGCAAATAATAAGATACTTGTATAGAACAGTTGCACGATCATGTTCACAACAGTGATCTGTAGTAAATCTGTTAATAAGGAGTTCTATAGATTGGAAGCGGAGAGAAAACTTCCCCCACTTTTACCCAAAACAACCCATCATCAAACCAACAAAATTAATACCCAGATCTGATCCTAGCCACTTCCCTGTGTCATATACTCAAGCTCTGGTTGAGCACCTGCTGTTATAAATAAGAAATGCATCCTGCCATTTAATCCAACCACTTCAGTGTCTGTGTCAGCCAGGGATAACGGAACTTGGCCAAACATTCTGGGTCAGCCAAAACAGTTTTCTCCCTATCATTTGCATCCAAAAGCTGAATTTCTTCTTACCTTTCAGACTGTTGTACCTATTCCTTTATTTTGTATATATGCATGTGTACATTGTACAGATGTACTCGGAAAAAATAATTAAAAAAAAAGAAAAAAAAAGAAGTGATAAGATTTGAAGCCTTGAATTTTTTCTATGCATATTTTTCTTGTTCATGTGTAGACTTGAACTGTGGTAATGAGGGGATCAAAACCGCCAGAAAATATTTTCACTTCAGAGTCAGAAAGCAACCTTCTGGGACACTTTAATTTTACATATGCATATTTTTGAACCAGCTACAATTTTATGCGCTCTAAAATGACTTCATACTTTTAGATCATAGAAAGAAAAATTAACATGAATAACAAAAATAAAGCAGGGGAAAGCAGTTGACAAAGGCAGAAAAGATTTTTCCCTGTGCAAGTTCAAAAGCAATGACTTCCCTGTGCCACATGCTCTAGATGCCGCTGCTTGAGCAGAGGTGGTTGGACTAGACGATCTCTAGAGGTCCCTTCCAACCTCAACCATTCTGTGATTCTGTGATTCTGTGATTCCCAAATATACTGCTAGTCTTCTAAACTTTGCCGGATTCCCAAAGTATTAATTATATATACTCATATCAGGCACTCTGTTGCCATTGACAGACATTTAAAATGATGCCACAATTCCTATTGACAAGAAAGAATATTACAACTTCTGCTTTTCTGAATCATGCTTTTTTTTGAGCAGTTCTCAAGAATGTTGCAAAAATTCAGAGCTACATGGAAAGAATGAAATAATGCTATGAAAGAAATACACTTTGAGAATACAGTTAGTCTAAAACATTGAGTGTCAAGTTGGAATGACAGCACTGAAGTACAGTCTTTCATTAAGTATGGTCAGTAATACACTAGCCCTATCATATCCTGGGGATGATGCTGGGGAGAGGGAAGAGAGGATGTGCATAAGCTTAGGTGCTCTATATGCTGAATTTTATTCAAACATAATTTTTATGTGCATGCCTGTTGCCGTGACACATTTGTACAATGGGTTTTGCATAAAAAAATGTGCATACATGTAGGCTAAGAAAGAAAATCCCCCTGAATTCTCTTGCCTCACCTATTTAGCTTCCAGAAAAACACCTAAATAACATTAAATCAATAGCTCTCAGCCACATCTCTACAGTGTCTTATAAACCAGAGTTTCGATTTTCTCTCTCAACTTCTGAACAAGGGCAACAAATGCTCCCTCTCCAGGCTGGGAGAAGACTGGCCTTCTACCAAATAGGAACTCTCTACCTGGCTGCCCTCAGGAAAGTTGGAGAGCTAGAGCCTCAGCTCCTCATCAGCACTTTGCTCAGAAACTCGTAAGTGATGAAGACTTGGGGCTGATGTTCCTACTGCAACTATCCCTCTGCAGCCTAGCCTGGGTATCTGCACATTTTGATTACTTTGCTTTATGTAAGCAAGGAGTGTCAATGCATGTATTTCTGGCAACCAACATTACAACTGCATCAACAGAAGAAATTCCTGTTGAGGCTTTGACACCAAATGCCAAAATTGATTTGCTTGACCTCTTTTGGGTTCACTTTGGTGTACCTCACGCTAGTTTGCTCTGGTGAGGAGGCTTGATGTTGATTTAGCCCAAGTAGAGCAGCAAACCATTCGCATAATTTGAGGGACTGTCACGCAAATTGGCATTGCATACCTGCTGGTCTGTATGGTTGAATGCCCAATTTCTAACTCAGAGGGCTTGAACTAAGGCCTTTCAGGAAAACCCATGTGGTGTCTGATCTGGTTCTGGCTGCCCTGTTTCTCTTGGGAACGAAGTACAGACTGGATTGCTTTGCTAACAGTACCCTATTTAGGCCAATGCTATCCCAGGACTCCACTGCCCACCTTTCTTCACACTGAGTTTCACGTGACATTGCTGCACAGGTTGTGCTAGTAAGAGCATCTCAACTCGCTTCCTGGAAAAGACAGCAGATAAGAACATGCCAGAGGCATAGATTTCTCCTGCTCACCACCACCTGCAAGACTGCACTTGAATTTCCCCAAGGACAAAAAATCCACTAGGAACAACATGAACAGTTCTGACTATGGCAGGTTACTGCTAGCCATCTTTTTCCCCTGGAGCAGATAGATAGAGCTTCATGTTTGCACATGCACTGCGTAGTACACACCTGCTAAACTCAAATAAGCCAAAGAATCACCAGTCCCATCGAACATATACAGTCCCAGCAGTAAAGAGGTATACAGACTGGCTGTACTATCCATATGTAGTAGAGTTGGTCAACTAGCAGCAGAGGCATTTGGCTTATGGTACTCTCCTCAAGTGACTTATGCAGCTTTTCACCTGGAATGACATTCATATCTTATCGCATTTGATCCTGGCAGAGTGCTGTGTATGGCATGCATGATACTGCAGCATTACAGCTTCTCCTGGTGTAAATGGAACTGTGTTATTACCGATTACCTTGATCCTGGTAAGCTTGATTCTCATAGTCAGATGTTGATATGTTATTAGCTGATTCTAGGACATGCACATCTCTGTGATAAGACAGTTTTTATCAAATGAATTGCTGCAACGTCAGAATTCCTATGAGTTGTTTTAATTTTCTGCAAAGAAGATTACAGAGGAGCCAAATGTACCATAACACTAACTACTGACTGGAAATATTAGCCACTCATTTATATCAGATAAAGGATCACTTTATGGTTTCTCACAGGATCTTGTTGCCGTTTCTGTGCCACTAAACATAAAAGAAGTATTTTACACAAGTTCAGTTTGCATTTCAGTTTACTGACATTAAAAAGAATTAAGTGGAATAGTTTAGTGTAAACTGACTCTCCTTTATTAGATTATATCTTTTTAAGGTTAAAGCATCTGTGTATTTTTAAAAACAGTACCCATAAAGAGGTTTTGTAAATGATGAAGAAAATAACATAAACAACAAGGTATTTATTTCACTGTTTTTGTAAATATTTTGCTTCATCATCTGCACAACTTCCAGAAGACTTGCCACTTCTGCTCCGCTATCCTACAGCTACAATAGGGGTGATGCTTAGGGGGCCCACAAAAGTTTCAGAATTAACATCTGGCAGTTGTAGTACAGTAACTATGGCGCATTGTAACAGCTCAACATTGTTTTAACTGCTTGACACCGGTAAGTGAAAACACATGCCGAGTTTAACCTCTGCTTAAGAAGAAGTATTACATAACATGAGCAGGGCCAACAAATTTAGCAATGAATAAAATTAGCCCATTCCCTTTACAAATGTCAAGCATACGTTTGGAAATGTTGCAGTGTTCACACTCAAAAGGGATGACTGTTATAATTACCATAAATACAGATCTTAGCTAGCAGTTATCTACCATGCTTTCAAACATACCTATATACTTTAAAAGGAAAAAAAAATCTAGGTAGTGTTATCCCTGCTTTTAAGCAATCCTATTACATAGTCTACCACTGCAGTAAACTATTTTTTCCTGCTAAGTCTATGGCGACAACCATAGAAAGAAGAAAGTTTTTGATCTGGTTTTCCCTACATGAGTCTGTAAATGTCTAGTAATTAATGTCGAGGTTGTATGCTTCACTTCTAAAAAGGCAGCAACAAGAATGAAGGTGAATTAAGGTTTCCTTAGCCTTTCCTGGAAAGCAGAATGACGATGGGACTGAATCCCGGCAAGCAAAACATGGATGTGCCTGAATTTCAGTCTACCCAGTGACTAATTCAAATAGTAGGAAAACCACAGATAATAACCTGAGGTCAGAAACATGGCAAAACCAATAAAAAATCATGTTCTTGTTTAACTTACAAATTTATAATGCTGTAAGCTTAAAAGAAGAGATTGACCTTTTTTTTTTCAACTCTAACAAATGGAAATAGAGCATGAAGATATACAAAAGCTATCGGAAACAGAGATGATAGTGAAAAACAGTACATTTATGCACATCTGTGCTGTAACTGGAAAGTCAATTGGCAAAATCAAAATCATAAAAAGCTGTTTTACCAAACACTAAGAACTTGTTCTACAACTGCTGCCTTCAGAACTATTTGGATGAGGTCCAGCTGCAAAGATGTCAGTGAAATATGGTTTACAAGACAGCACAATCTTGTGCACTATGTCCTGTAACTTGTTTATTTTTGATTCTGTGGGGTTGCTTTTTCATCTCCCTCTTACTTTCAGGATGCTATACTTGTTAACTCATTCCCTGAAAGCAAGTGTTTTTATTTTATTTTATTTTAGTGCTATATTCTAATCCAGAATGACCATATGGCCTTCTTTGAGGATGGAACATTTCTGTTTAATGGAATCATACAGCTCATCATGCATTCTCGAATTATCAACTCCAACATCTATGCATTGCAATCATTTCCTCCTGTGAAGCATTCCCATCACATTATTTCCAGTACAACAATGTTGAACTGAAGCATTACAGTCTGGGTTTTGGATGGGGCAGGCATAGTGGTATAAGAGAACAGATAAAAACAAGTGGGGTGACACAGATCCCCCCTACTCCACAAAAAGCAAAACTTCAGGAGCTGAACACAAATGAAAGAGCAATGGCTTAAAAATCAATGAAGAGAAGACCACTGATAGTATCATCACCTGCTCTGCTGTTCTGTCACCCCTCACACAATCAGAGCACAGAGTTCTATCTGTTCTATTCTGTCTTTAAACAGAAACTCATGGAATAAAAACATAATAAATATAAAAAAGAAGAAGAAAGAAAAAAGCTAACTAACCCCACTAACTTTCCCTTTCCAATTACTCTGCCTTTACTTCAGCCTGTAAAATCTTACCTCAGATTCTGAATTATGACACAGCTTATAAATGTCTAAGCCATTGCTATAGTGAATGTGAGAAAGAATTGCAGGAGGAAGAGCATATACCTGTGCTTAGGGCACTATACTAGGACCAGATATACCAGAGCCTTATTTTCTATGTAGGTAGGATTACTGCATCACAGTAGTATAGAAGTAGATTAAGTACTACTATAAGATAAGTTTCCACTGGAAATATCAACCACCTCCCTGAAATCAAAATAACTCTCTTTAGAATAGCTCTTCTAGTCAAGCATGCAGTCATGGAGGTGAAAGCACAGAAGTATATTGGAAAAGGGAATTGTGTGTGTTCCAGCCTCCTGAATGGCATATTTGTACACACAAGCTCTCCAGTGGCTCTGTAAGTCATTGACATCCAATGGGTTTATTGGCTCTGCTCCTTTGCAGCTGCAGGAGGCAAGATTTTCTTTCCACTTTGCACCACTGGAAGCAAGTCCCAATGCATGAGGCCACGGATCAGTGTGTTCACCTTCCGCGGGAAGGCTGAGCACTGGAACTCCTAAGCAGTAGTAAGAACGAGCAAATGGACATGGAGAGATGGTTCATTGAGAGAGGTTATTGCACAACTGGAAAATGAAGTTGGCTAGATTCTTCTCTCTAAGGTTATGAAGTTGATTCCACTGTGCCCTATCAAATAGAAATTACTCTGGAGCCTCATTTAAGGAGTCTGTGACTTGAACAGCACTGGAATTAGCTGCAATTTAAGCTTACTCACCAGGGCAGAGTAGCCCTCTTAGCAGAATAGCATCACTACACGTCCCCGTTAAAAAAAAAAAAAAGAAAAGACAAATTGATAAAAAAAACAATTCTGAACATCTTCAGATGAATAGCTAGGTACTAACACACTTTCTTTTCAATGCAGTTTGAGGTAAATAAGCTACAAAGAGAAGCATTAGACAGCTTTTTCAGCAGTGCAAGGAAACACTCTTTAGAAAGCTATTCTGTCAACAGAAGTAAAGTTTCCACCTGCAGCTTTATGCATTTGGCAAACGGAACTAGTGCACTTCTGCAGTGTTATTTTAGGACATGAAGAAATGCATCCCAGAGCTGATCTCCCACCAACTGTAACAGATCAGCAGCTTCATCAGAACTGCACAGTGGAAACTAAATTATAGTCATCAGAGTAGTGAACAGAAAGTCAAGTGAAAACATTTAGAGAGACAAGCACTGATAAAGTCCCTCCCCTCAAAATAGGGGCTATGTATAGCATTCATTTCTGCACAGTGTATCCTCTGCTGAAAATATTGCTAGTACAGTTTACCTGTAGATGACTTTATGATAAAACTAAGCTCTGAATTGAAAAAAGGTCTATCCTGAAAAAAACTACATATTTGCTGCTCAGACTACACATTGCTTCACTGTTTGCAGCATCCAGAAAAATGCACATTGACAATAAACCCTGTCCAATTCCAGAGGATGTGATTTTGGGTTTTTTTTGCTTTTTTTTTTTCTCTAAAAGGGGGGCAAGATACTTTCACAAAAACATCTCAAGGCTTCTTCTCCATACAGTTTTTTATGCCTCTCACCTATGAAGGAGCATGTCTACAAAGCCATTAGCCTGCTGATTTGCCACTAATGATTGCCACGAGCAACTAAATTCCAGCTTCCTTTCTAAGCATTACTGGTTGCAGCAGATTGCAGATGTAAAAGGCATTACAAAGCAGAGTGGACTTAGGCAAGTACTCCTCCAAAGTGAGAGCAATACGTGCAGTACAGAAACAGTTGTGAAAGTGCTGTTTTAAATCCAAATTTACTACAAAGTGCTTTCCGATCTAGGTTCAGACACGTTATTTTCATTTTAATAATGCAGCTGTTCTTCCTGCAGTAATAAAATAGTAGTGCAATGCCAGTATTACATGGGTCACATTAGTAATAGAGAGAAAATATCCTTGCCAGCTCTGCAAATGTTCTGTATGTCTAGATTCCAGCAGAAGAGAATAGTTAAACAAACATTCACACAGGATTAAAGCTTTGTGTTTTCCTTCTTCTTGGGGAATGCAAAGATTTAAATGCAATTGCTCTTAAAAAAGGAAGAAAAAAAAATCTCCCTCAAAACACATGCAAACTGTCTTGAAAAAATGAATTTCTATACTAACACTAAGGATGGATATAAATGGAAAGGACAGACCTTTTTTCAAGACAAAACTGAATTATTTTGCCAACAAAACAGGGTGCATCTAAGTCATATTTTCCTTAAGATCTCACATCACAGACTTTACTGCCTAAATCCTGATACACATTACAGTCCAAATCATGATAAAATCATTAAATATAGTCATTTTCTTTCATGGCACTTCTCACTAAAATCACAAGATGCAATAGAAATATTTGTGTTTGTTTTATTCAAGAGCTTTAAAGTTATTCTTTTATAACTGGACTTTGCCCTGTTGACTGATCTTTTATTTTCAAGTACCTTTAATCTTTCCTAACATGCTGAAAGCAAATTTCCACAGCAATATATAGGCATTAAAAAAAGAAAAAATCCCGAACAAGAGAAAGAAAACAAAACCAAAAACAACAGAAAGTTCTCATAGCTACTTGCCTCTTGGCAATTTCTGAGCATTTCCCAGGGTTAGTGCAATATGTCCACAGAAAAGGAGAAAGAGCAATCTCGCTATCATGGCTACAAAGCCGACCTCGCGCTCGGAGAGGTGCTGAGCGAGGCTGGTCACGCAAGGTGCTGCAGCTGCAGCTGCGAGTGAGCTGTTCTCCCTGGGACAGAGGCAGCACCCCTTTGACACGAGCTTGGCTCACTAAGTGGGAGGAGACAGCATGACATCACCCGGGCTTGCTGCAAAAGGAGAATTAGCCTAAAAAAAAAGTTAAATAAATAAATAAAAGTCAGGCGGTGAGATTTAGACTCCCCCTAAAACTACCTTCTGGACTTCGTTACAGCGTCTCCGCATCTCTCAGGGTAAGCGATTAACCCATACGATCACTCATAGTTCATGCAGATAAAACCAGCTACGTACCAAAACCTCTCTAAGATGAAAACTGCTCGGGAAGACAATTTTACTGTTTTGTCCATGGAAGCTGAACTTAAAATGCAAGACTAATATTCATATTACTCAGAAAAAAAAAAAAAAAAAAGATTTTTGTATTCTTGAACCCAGTACTTCTGAAAACTCAAGATTTTGCTTAAGCTTAATCTGGGCAATATATTACTTTCCTTCATGCTATATAAATAGTATTTTCTGAATGAAGTCAGCAAGTGATAAACATTTACTCAGTGAAAGATCTGTGTTTATAAAATAGCGGTTACTTATCACATGTTTATTTGATTTTGCCTGTTTAGAAGTTTTTTACATTTCCCCCTTTCGTGCAAGCCTTGTGAGTCAATGGGTACAATGCACGGTGAAAGCTAGGAGGCAACAAGGTTCCCTGCTTGGGCTACATCCTCGTGCCAGCCACATTCATGGAATTGCTTTTGCATTTGCAGTCATGGCAGAAGTTTCACCCAGTGTTTGCACTGGTCCGACTCAGCACAGATTTTGGCCTTACTCAGAGACGCTGGGAGGAAAAGGGTGAAATAGCAGGAGAAAAATGTTTACAAGTGAGTAAGGAAGATTTTAGTTTCAGTATCTGGAAAATATCTCTTCAGAGCAATTAAAACTACTAAATTAAGTAGTGGTATCTTTTGCTCTCTCTTTCGTGTTCACTCTCACTCACTCGCTTGCTCCTTCACACTTTCTCACTTGATCTTTTGCCCGCTCTCACTTGCTCAAAAACAAACAACCAAAACAACCAAAGAAACAAGCAGATATCCATCTCTTCCAATGCATAATGCTCTACGGTAAGGGTGGTCTGTTCCCACCCCTGCCTCCTTGTTCTTGACTGTGCTCCTCGCATACACTAAGTACTCAGTAAGCAGAGAGAATCACCACTTCAGAGCCTGGACCCAACAGAAATACAAAGAAGTCCAGAACAAAAGGGTAATAACATGGAAGTGCATGGGAGCATTTCTAAAAGGTCACTTCAGTACTATATTTAAAAGATCCCATCTACCTCATATGTTGGAAAGAGTAATTTCAAAACAGAAGCTAACAGTCCTAGAGACAGAAACATGGAAATTTAAGCTCTTTCAGCTCAGTATGGACAGCATACAGCTATAAAATTTTAGAGTCTGACCACATGATCATGTTTTAATGCTGACAAAAGTTAAACTTTTCCTGATTCACTAACTTGGATCTGGGAATAGTGAGTTGGAAGGTAATGTTATACACAGACCCTTATCAAAAGCCTCAGTCAGGAACAACTCAAGCAATCTTTGGGAGGATTCAGATCCCAAAAGCGAGTTGTTTCCTACAAACATAAAGAATAGACATATGCAACAGCTACAATTTGGCTAGGACAAAAAGGTGCTAAAATGTCCATAAAGATGGATAGGAGACTCCCAAAACACTGACCTGACCACACCTGTTGGCAAACGAGTTTCAAATAACAGAGAACTGGATACACAGAGCAAATGTGTTTTTCTTCTATTTTTGTTTAAAATGCAACATTTGGAAATACATATTTTGAAACTTCTCCTCAAAGCACATTCTATTTGTCCCTCTTCAAAATTAAAAATAAGAACCTAGTCATTTGATAGAGTACTCTCTTAAGAGAATAATAGAAGATTGCGGCTTGGTTACAAAAAGCTGTTTATATCATATCTTATTATTTTGATATTACTTTGACGGTGCACTGCATTAGTAAATCACCTATAAATATCACAAGATACCCTCCAACAAAACGTAAAAAACTTCAATTTCTATTCACAAAAGCCTTAGTGAAACATATTACTTATTTGGATATCTAAGAAAATAGGTTTTAGCTCCTCTCAAAGAAGTAAACATGCTGCTATTCCTGCTTTCATAATCACTCTCCTTCTTCTCTGCTGCTAGTTCCTCCTTTCCTTTTTTCTCAATATTCTGTCTTTTTTTTTTTCCTTCTCCTTTGGGCATGCCATCCACATGTTTAAGCTTCCCTCTTAAAACCCTGGTAGACTCATTGGGTCACTCTCCCTCTGATCACTTCCACAGAAAGCAACTCTGATCAGTCCAGATTTCCAAGACTCAAGTCACTGTGTGTTTCCTTCCATCTTGCCAAACATAGGTTTCAGCAGAGGCAATTATAGTTTGATAAATGGGTACAAGTGTAAATTTCTGTCAACTATATGACAGGAAGTTCAAAATCAGTATATGATATTTCTTTACACTGTCCCATTACACCCCCTGCATCTGCATCATCCATCTATCCATCTGTTCAATGATTTTGCTCATGTATTTTCTCACATGATTGACTTCTAGGGAGAATTTCTGTTGGAAGAAACAAATGGAAAAAAAAAGCAATCTGAATTCTGCTTTCCTCTTTTCTAAATCTTTCTGTTTACTGGACACTGGCTATGGCAGCAACAAGAAGGAACACAGGAAGAGAAGGGAGTTCCAAAGACTTCCATCCCTATCCTGCACTATTGAACATATCTGCAATTCTGCTTACGTATCAGATTTCTGCTCTTGTTGGGTTGCTCCACGATTTCCATTTAAATAGAGGCAGCATCTGTTTTCAGTTTACCAAACTAAAAACTGGACCTCACACTTCACAGCAGAAATTATCTAACCCAGAAGTTCTTCAGGTTACTCTCATCCACACAGAGCTTGAATAATATAACCATCCTTTGACTCTGGAGATTGTGTCAGAAGCAAAAGGTTAAATGTGGAAGGGTCATTTAACATCAGTTTTGCATTAGTCTACTTCAGTACAAAAGATAAGAAAAATTAGGTAAAAATAGTTACGGAAAAATCCCAAACAGATTAAAATCATTCAGGAAAAGTAATGGAAAAGTCAAAATGCCGATTTCTGCTCCTCCTTCTCTTCAGCACTGAATTAACATTTTAGTAACAAAGTAAAGTCTATTTGCTTACCTCAGCTTCAAGTGAGTCTCGCTAGGGTAGATACTCAAAGACAGAGATTCCAACAAGATGGTATCACAGCTAGTTTGGGCGCAGAACAAAGTTTTTCTAGTTCTATTTTGATATTTCCCAGACCAGCAAGTACAGTGAAAACATGAGTATGGTCAGAAGAAGAAAAAAAGGAGGGGGGAACAGAAGAGACAGATGAGCAGGAGATAGGATTTTACTTTTTTTTTTTTTTTTCCAAAAAAATAGGCTCAGCTCTGATTCACCTATTATTCTTGATTATTTTGACAAGCCAAACCTAGCTGACTCAACTTCTCCCTGTTCTAATTTTAAGCAGAGAGAGTTTGTAAAACGTGACCTTAAAAATCAAAATCTTATCTTCTTTGAAAAAGCACAACAATGCCATACTTAGAGTAGGGGCTTGCAGTATACTTGCTCTTTTTCACTTAATTCATGGTTTGCACTGAACACTTCACCAGTGCTCTCTGTTAAATAGAGTGGTGCCTTTGGGATAAAATATGCTATATAGATGTTAATTATAATTTTCATTTTCTTGTGTATGACTCACTTATTGGACTCTTTTTCTTATAAATCTGTCACGAGATCTGCTAAAGGCCTTTAGGAAAAGAAAGATGCCAAAGAACATCTTTCAGATGTGCTGCTTAAAAAAGAAAACAAAGAAAAATGAAAACCCTGACCCTACTCTTCTACGAGACTGCAATTGCTTCTTCTTTCCGACACTCCCACTCTTAAGAGTAAGCATTTGAACTCTTGTGGTATAAAGAACAGTCTGGCATGTCAATTTGTTGGTAAAAATAAGGTACTCATTTGATAGCATTCAAATGACAATGTCAGTGCATGCTGGTATCCCGATCCCAAGCTGAATTCCAGATCTCAAAATTACTGTGATCAGAGACAAAGTGAATGGAAAGGAATCAGCCAAAAGGGATGGACAGAACAGCTGGTTCTTGTGATTTTTTGCTACATAGTTTATCAAACTTTTCCAGCATTCACTCTTTTGACACTTGTAATCTCAGACAGTGACTCATCTTTATTAACAGGCTGTGTATTTCACCAGAGTTTTGTAGGATGTGGAATAACAAAAGCATTTAACTTCTTTGTGAAGTTATTAACTTATTTTACTGTTGGCCTTTTTAGTCAAATAAGTGTAGTATACTACACTTCCTTCAGCAGCTTTTCAACATCATTACTTAATATATTGAGACAGACAGTGCATTTCCGGGTTTTCTGCTGACACCCCACTGAATTATCATATTTTGTATTGTTTTACCTTGGACCTATTTTGCTTTTAAAAATATTTCTCCGCATTCCAAAATTCTATATTTACCTGTCACTTTTTGTGCTTTGTTTGGCATTATGAAGTGCATTGCCACTTTGGACAAAAGCCTTACCATTTAGCTATATTGCATACCTTTACTCCAGTTCATTCAGACAGTCGGTTGTACAACATAACATCATTTTGTCCTTACATTGGCAAGGCTTAACATACTATAATCTTCCATAATCTATAATCTGCACCACTGTGAAGAGCCTGTCTTGGGATGCTCCTTCGAAGTACTGGGAGGCTGCTGTTACATCTCCCTGGAGCTACGTCATCTCTAGACTGATGAACACTCTTCCCTCACCTTCTCCTCACAGGCCGAATGTTTTCGTCTTGGTGGACCTCTCCTGGACTCACTCCAGTTCATCAATGTCTTTTGTGTATTAGAGGGCCCAAACTGGACACACTATGCAGTATTCTTGATTTGGTCTAGCAAGTGCCAGATGTGAAGGGGAAAAAACACTTCTCAATGTAATGGCTGTACGCCTGTTAATCCAGACCAGGACACCGGTGACTTACTTTGTCACCAGGGCGCACTGCTGGCTGCTGCACAACTTGTCATTTACCAAGCTACCCGGGTCCTTTTCAGCAGAGCTTCCCTTGAGCAGGTCTGTCCCCAGATTGTGTCATTGCAATGGGTTATTCCTGTTCATGAGCAGGGCTCTGCAGCTGCCCCTGTGGAATTTCATTAGGTTCCTCTTGGCCCAGCCCTGCAACCTGCCTTGGTTTCTTTGGACGGTGCTGCTGCAAATGATCATCTCAATTAGGTGTCTTTTTCAAAGTTGACAAGTGTACACTATCATTGATAAAGATGTTAAAATGACAGGTCTTAAGAATAAACCCCCTGTGGTACTCTGTTTGTTCTTGGAATCCAGGTAGAGCATGATTTATAAACTACTGGCTCAGAGTTCTATCATCCAATCTTTTACTTACTCTTCCAATTTACCACTTCTGTATGAAGCACAAAAAAGGAAAAGACGTGTGACAGCAATGAGTTTCTCCAACACAATAATTGCATGGAAGAAAAGTGGCCTCACATTATGTAAATTTTCCAGAGATCATACTGAATTTAGGCTAGCCTAAATTATTCTAGATTATAACTGGATTAATTTTAACATATTCAGATAACAGTTTAAGTAACAGCTTCAAGCACCAATTCTGTCTTACACAAGTTGCTTTGGAAGATGGACTTCAGAAACCAGGTGGCCCCAAGCCTCCATCTTCCAGTCCATCACAATCTCCCATTGCAGCAATCAGCTTTGCCTCGCCTCTTCCAGCCTCTCTCCATGGTATGTTTTGATTCACAAAATTAGCGCAAGATGAGACTCTGGATTAGTGGATTCATATGTGAAGTCTGGAGTCTATTACTACACACTAGGATAGGATACAAAATGTCTCTTTTTACATTTAGAACATGGATGTTGATGTCAATGGTAATTTGAGTATGAGGAAGAGATGTCTGCATTAAGCATAGATTGGCAGGAGCATGAAACTCTGAAGATAGTAAAGAAGCACCAATGATTGATTGTTCTGATGTTTGCCAAGCTATACTATAGTGGATTTGTACAGGAATGAATGCCACATGTCGTATCACATATCTTTGATGCAGAATTCAGATTACAGCCTCAAAATTAACTATAAGCCCTAAAGAACAGTGCCCTTTCTTCTCTTTGCAATCACATGCCAGCAAAATATTACTTCCTCCTCTAAACTATTGCAAAGGCATATAATATGCTTCCTTCTTAGCCCATGATCAAGTTTCCTGTGCCTTATCCTGTGACTATTAAATCGCTCCTTAGCTCTTCCTATCAGAATCTTTAATTCACATCAGACCCCACATTCCTGAAGCAGCAATACTACTTTCTTGACACTAGAGGACATCCTCAAGACAATTTTAGTCAACCGAGAGCCTTCTATCATGCAGACATTTTTCAATAAATTTTATATAATCAGTGCCATATAGCTGTGCTATCTGAATGAAATCTGATTGCAATATATAGTCTCTCTAAAACCACAATAGAATTTTTGAGTATCTGTGGTAACTACTACAATAACATCTATCCCCTGAACAGTGCAATGTACCATTCCAGTAGAAAATAAACGAAAATATTATTTTCCTTAGTTGTTATTGAACTAACAATAACCAAATAGAGATTCTCACCACATACCCATCTAAGTTATTCTCAGATTTAAAGGATGTAATGTATGAGCTACATGAATGAGTACAACACTTACTTAACTCTGTAAAAAAGTCTGTAAAGTTGTCAACATTTTTTAACAAATATCAGAGCACTTATTGAGTCCCAAACACCCTCTGTTATTAACAGAGAGAAACTCTCTAGAGAGCAAAGGAGCAAGTGAGTGGAATGCAGCACTTAAAGGTCATCAAGCATGAATGTGATTCAATGTAGGGGTAACTAAAAATAATAACTATCTGAAGGCCATTTACTTTAAGAGGCAAGCCAGCAAATGTCTATACAGATCTTTAGCATTAGATCCCAAGGAGGCTGAGACACACTGATGCACCAAGAGATCAGGCTGTGTTTGAACAGCACTGCACTGAACAAAATAATTCATACCTCTCTGAAGGTCTAACTAACTCGGAGACAGTGCTTAGAAATCAAAGTGTTCACTAGGCTGTTCATTGTAGCCTCCTCACAGACTGCAGCAGACACTACCAAAAACTCCAAGATGTGTTGGCTTTCCTTTCCACCACGCCATATTTTTTCTTCTTCTTTTTCTTTTTCCTTTAGTCTCTTTTTTTTACTACATCTTCCAGCATTGTCCTCAAAGACAGAATGGAGATAAAGTCTAAAATGATCTCCAATTTATAGATGTCATCCTTTGTATCAGAAATGAGGTGAAACAGAAAGCATACAAGGCTATTGCCTGTGCCCTTTGACTAAAATAGAAAAATCAAGTCTCTCTATGGCTGTCAGCTCAATTTATTACAGCAAACAAGAAAGTATCTGAGTACAATTCAGCGTTGACATATATTTTGTCTTGCCGCAGTTGAGGCACTGAATTAAATGCAAATCAGTGCTGACTGACCCGCGCCAGGCAGAGCAGGTGCAGCCTTTAGCTGTGCGTATTCCTCCCCTCCATCAGTCATGCAGAGGTTCTGACCAAAAGCCAAGGGAAGCCCTGGAAATAACTCGAGCAAATACGAAAAACAAAACACTGTTAACATTTATCAAGCGCAGTGAAGAGGTCTCCCAGTTAGATGGGGAAAGACAACCAGATTGCTAGCTTTATTAAAGGATACCTATTTTCTTGGCCTAGTGTCTTTACAGAAAAGAAAATTCCTTTGGCTAGGATGCAGAGAGATGATGAATGTGTGCAAAGGCAGCAGAGGAATAATTCATGTTTGTTCCCCTCTCCTTATGAGTCACTTTGGCCTAGAAAACATCTTCCAAATGTCTTCCAAAAGCTTTTTGGCTGAATTTAGTTTTGCTGGGTTACAAGCAAGATCAGCAGGCCTATATGTTTCAGAATACTGTGAAAATTTTTCAAAGGTGGTTGTGAGTGTACTACTGTGCACAGAATCTAAACATATGAAAAAAAATCCTGTAAACTTAACTTTAAGCTCAAATGGCAGTAAATGTTCAGCAGAAGGACATTATTCTAAAGTATGCAAACAACTTACTAAAAAGCTTTTGTACTGCACACATTCCTGTCCTCAGCTGGTATGATAAATCATTCTCTTATCCAGGGACAGAAAAAAAAAGGAGTTACACTGTGTGACGCTTGAAATAGCAGTGCATGAACAATTTATTTGAAGCAAATCAAAACTCAGATTAAAAGAAAAACACAGATGTTCTAGCTTTAACATGAAAGTATTAGCACACCAATATCTGAGCAAGAATTGTATAACTGTAAGTCTAATGCAGTCATTTTGCACCAAAGAACTGTGCTAAAACCTAATGACAAACACAAATCTGCAGAGCAAAGATGTTTTGATTTGCTTCATGGTTGAACAACGATTGCAGGTTAATAAATGCATATTTTGCCCTGTTACAATATATTTCTGGCAGGAACTGCTCAAATCTCCACTGGCAGCACACTTTTAATGTCAAAAATTGTGTTTACTTTAGCAAACAGTGCAGCCTGAAAAAAAAAGATTTGTACACAGCCAAACAGTTGATACCCAAGACCAAACATTCCTAATACAGATATTTCAAGGGAGAAGGGGAATTGCTTAATACCCTTCCTAACCTGGTACCATGAGGTAAATGACCATTAGCAACTACAACAAATTAAATGTGCCCCTGGAGCTCGCCTTTCTGTTCTGTTTCATCTGAGAGCAGACTAATTTGTGCTTCCCGAGACATTAGCATGATGTGAACAAAATGTATGTCAGGACAATCAGAAGAGTCTCTTGCATGAAGAAAATGCACTAAAAAAATTTAAAAAGAATTTTGACATAAAAAGTAAATATTGCTCTGAAGAACACAGCGTCTTCCATAATTCTTAAATTTAATATACTATTAGCAGCTAAAGATATCTATAATGTCCTCACCCTCAAAAGAAAAGGTACATTAGATAGCACCATAGAAGATATTATTTCACATATTCAACAAGAAAGCCAACTCATTCTTCGAACAGTGTTAACACTATTCAATACTTTGTTTATGCAATGATTTGACCATAAATTCTTACTATTGTCAGAGGACATGTCAAAAGCTGCACGTTAGGAAGAAGAAGAATAGCTAGTTCATCTCTTAGCACTTATATAGTAACCAAAATACAACCTGCTGCCTTTTGGTCCACTTCTGAATATTAATGCACTGAATTTACATTAACTTTTCCTAAGACATCTTCAGTGTTTGGGATACATTGGTGAACTAGCTCATAGCATGGAATTCATGGAAACTGAATGCTAAACTGTTTGCTTGTTTAAAAGTTCATAATATGTTTCTCATCTAAAACTGGATTCTGCTTTGTGAAATACCACATGTAGAAAGTCTTGAACCTGCTTATGCCTGAGCGTCTTGAAAACCTATCGAGGAACATGGATATGGTATCCAAAGAACAAGTTTGCAAGAGCTCAGAGTCTGTAAAAGCTGGAAACTACTACAGAGGGACCTGGAACACACTCTGGTGCACAACCATGGGTAACAGGACATTATAATCCTTTATTGTGTAAATATTGTGTCTTAATTAGTTGCTATAGCTGTTTATCAAATAATATCATCATCTACATTTTCCATGACCTCAAGTAGAAACACAAACATGCACTTGAATCCAGAATCTCTTCCTTCAAAATTAATTTTTCTATATATTCAACAGGACATGCAGGAGAAGCGTTGGAAGCGTTACTGAATTGAGCAGAAAGTGCCAGATAACTCTAAGCTGTGAAGTTCCTTAGTTAATCGTAAGATAAATACAGTACTAGGTCAAGAACCATATTCTGCCAGTCTGTATCAGTCAGATACAGCTACAGATACAGATACAAAGTGCAAATTCGTCTCTCTTTCAAACCACTCATTCTTAGTGCTAGTGCAAAACAGGTTGAAAAGGACTTTGAGCATCACCTATAAATCAGATCACTTTAGAGAGGACCCTGAGGTGCTCTTGGAGGACCCTGAGTTGCTCTCAAATTAAAATCACCACAAAATACTGTAAAAACAAGACAAATAGCGAGCTGCAGAGTTTCAGGGCAAACAAGAAATTAACAGAGGAGCTTGAACCAGCTTGGTTCTTGGCAAGAAGTATGCCATGAACATAACGTGAAACACAAACATTCAAAGGAACAGCTTGAATTTTGTTGAAAATTACAGGCCTGAAAAGGAGTGGAGGAAAGAAATCATGCAAGAAAGAGCAGGTATTTTAGTATTCATAAAAAGAACTTCTGAGTACTTTAGGACTATGTGATTGTAAAATTCATTCCTATATAAGAGCAAAAGAGACTAGAAACAGGGTCTGTGCATGGCACTAGGTCAAGTCATAGCATAAAACAGATTTAGAGAATGCTACTGGTGATCTTTTAATTCATATAGCAAGCCCAGAGCACATGAAGAAAAGTGATGTGTTTCACAAACTTTGCAAATGCATAGTTGGGCACACCTGGGATATGTGCATACAGAAAGATGATCTGCAAGGCCAAAAAATGCTCCTAAAGCAGTTAAGATGAATCAAGGTGTTGCACAGTATTGTATTCATTCAGTATGGCTGGGAGAACGACAGACAACAAAAGGGAATTAAAGGCTTTTTCTTCTCTCAGTTAGTCCAAGAGATGCTTTCTTTAGAAAATGGTCCCAAGTATAAATAAAAGTTGCTGCTCTTATTGAAGAAGTCAATTTAGAACTAAGCAATTAGTGGAACACATTTACTGAAAAAAACTGTAGAAAATGATTCACATACGGAACAAAGGGAAACTAGATCTCAGCCTTGATGTGGCTACTACTATTTGGAGCAATATGTCTTAATTTACCTTATATAAGGAACAAAACTGAAGCATGTCACAGATAGTGCAGACAGAGCATAATGTTAAACTTGTTTTTAAAACAAGTTGCATTTTTTTCTGCGTAATTCAAAAAAAAAAAGAAAAAATAATATTTCAACCTCAAAAATGCAAAGCAGAAGTTTCCCAAAATAGAGGAAAAGCTACCAGATATAATTCTTCCAAGTAAACAGGTTATTTGGAACTACTTAGACAACAGACACTTGGGTAAAGAATGTATATTCTGGCAAATTTTCCATTACATAAAAAATTTAATCAAGACTACAGAAGTTATACCTACTCCAAACACTTCTGAAAAGTCTAACATCTTACTAGACCAACAGCCCTGTTTTACAAGCCCTAGGTTTCTTGCATAATAGCGTTACATTCTTTTAGCAACAATTTACGTATTTACATCTTACAATTTTATTTTTTGTGTTTGTTATGTTGGAACTCTGAGCTATAGAGCACCAGACACACCTGGAATCAGGGCATTGCATGCTGCACAAACCCTTCCAAACACTCCATTCTTGTCTTTAGTTTTTGTAAGATTTTCATGTACAAAAGATTCAAGGATGAGAAATACTGGCTGAAGACATATGGACAAAATATTAACCTCTTTCTGCCATTGCATTACTTTCCAAATTTTATTGTATAATTAATAGAAAGAGAAAACATGAAGCTCATTTTTACTTCTGATCATGAAAACACTATCTTTTCCTTCTTTTCCACATAAAAAAAGAGCTTCCTATGACCTCTCCAGTAAGTGGGAAAAACATTACTCCTCGCAGGAGCTATGACTACTAAAAGATTCCACAGATTTGGATAACTCAAGAGTATAAATATCTGTGAAGAAAAAGGCTTGGTCACATTTTTGGAGATGCGGAATTAATCTCTTATGTGTGCTATACAATCCCCAATTTTCCCACATTTGGCTTCCAGGCTATAATGCACCCAGTTTAAACTGGTACTTGACACCTATCAAACTACAAGGCTATACATCATGTAGAGCCTATTGGCTGTTCTTGAGCCTTGTGAAAAAAAAAAAAAAAAAAAAAAAAAAAAAAAAGATCCTTAAGAAAACTTAAGACTGTAAAAGACAGAAAAGAATTATCATACTTTCCTAGCTTAATTTCTTGAAAAAGATAAAGGGCAGACCTGTAAAATAATCTGCATTCATAGAAACCTCAAGTTGTCTAGAAAAAAAAGGATCCTATCCTTATTACATACTGAAGTCACTTATCAATAGTGTATCCACTCGCCTACTTGTGGATCAAGTTTCCCTGACAAACGCAGCTTCAAATTCTTAGTGAAATGTGTCTAGTATTTGGATAGAAACAGAAGAACAGATAAACAATTTATATTCCACAGCAGAATATATAACTGACAGTATCAAGGAGATTTGTGTTGGGAATTTAATACTATAAATAATGATCTCTGAATATAAAAAGGCATTTAAATCTCTCAGATGCTTGCAAACTGAATTCAAAGAATATCATAAACATGCTACAGACAAATGTGAGACATGAGATCTTTCCTAGGGCGCCAAATTACAGCCTACTTTTGAATATTACTGCGTTCATTTAGGAGATAAAAACAAAATTTGGCCTCTTATTATATGCACAAGCACACCTCTTGTAACAAGACTTTTCTATAATACTGAATTATTCTGTCAATTGCCTCAAAGATCTGCCTTTAATTTAATATAAAGAAGGGTCAGTGTAGTCAAGACAAAACAAATGGCAGCTGAATCATTAAAAGCTATGTGAACAGTAGGGTAAAAAAAAAAAAAAGAGATAACTTGCTGAATCAGTTTAGTCTTCTAGTCTCTTCAGTGATGATGTTGGTTTTATCACTGAATTAGCAACAGATGGCCATCAAAGGTACAGGTGCCCAGGTGGTGTTCTCCTCCATTCTGCCAACGAGGGGAATGGACTCAAGGAGGAGAAGGTGGATATGGCAGCTTAACAACTGGCTGCGCCGCTGGGCCTGGCAACAGGGTTTTGGCTTCTATGACCATGGGTCTCTGTTTGATGACCAACAGCTAGTGGGGAATGATGGGACTCATCTTAGCAAGAGGGGCACACGTCTCTTTGCAAAAAGGCTGGCCAACCTGGTTAGGAGGGCTTTAAACTAGGCAAGAAGGGGGAAGGGGAGTAGCACACTGACACGGCAAGCAGTACCGCACAGCCCAGGTCAGATGGCGGGAGTATGGTAGTGGGGAAGTGAGGATAGGAAATGATCCCGGAGTGTCCTCTTTCACCCCTCCTGGGAAACCTGTGGCCTCTGTTGCTTCCCTGAAATGCCTGTATACCAATGCGCGAAGCATGGGGAATAAGCAGGATGAACTGGAGATCTGTGTGCGGTCCCAGCGTCATGATCTCATCGGAATCACAGAGACGTGGTGGGATAGCTCGCACGACTGGAGCGCTGCCATGGAAGGCTATGTGCTCTTCAGGAAGGACAGGCTGGGAAGGCGAGGTGGTGGAGTTGCTCTTTATGTGAGAGAGCAACTGGAATGCATGGAGCTCAACCTGGGAGTCGAGGATGAGCGAGTTGAGAGCTTGTGGGTAAGGATTAGAGAGCAGGCTAATGTGGGAGACACTGTGGTGGGTGTCTGCTACAGGCCACCTGACCAAGACGAGGAGGTTGACGAGGCCTTCTATAGGCAGCTGGATGTTGCCTCACGGTCACAGGCCCTGGTTCTCATGGGGGACTTCAACTACCCCGACATCAACTGGGAGGACAACACAGCCAGGCATAAGCAGTCCTGGAGGTTCCTGCAGAGCGTCGACGATAACTTTTTGACGCAGGTTGTGGAGGAGCCGACGAGGAGAGGTGGGCTACTGGACCTCGTGCTATCAAATAGGGAGGGCCTAGTAGGAGATGTTAAGGTGGGGGGTAGCCTCGGCTGCAGTGACCATGAGTTGGTGGAGTTCAGGATTCAACGAGGAGGAGGCAGGGCTGTAAGTAGCCTTACGACGATGGACTTCAGGAGGGCCAACTTTAGCCTCTTCAGAGACCTCCTCGGTAGAATCCCATGGGCTAGTGCTCTAGAAGGAAGGGGGGCCCAAGAGAGCTGGTTAGTTTTCAAGCGGCACTTCCTCCACGTCCAGCAACAGTGCATCCCTGTGTGTAGGAAGGGAGGCAGAGGGGGCAGGCGACCTGCGTGGATGAGCCGGGAGCTTGTGGCAATGCTCAAGCAGAAGGCAGTGGTATACAGAATGTGGAAAAAAAGGACAGGCCCCCTAGGAGAAATACAGGAACGTAGTCAGGGAGTGCAGAGATGCGACAAGGAAAGCTAAGGCACGTCTGGAAGGCAAGCTGGCAATGGACGTTAAAAATAACAAAAAAAAATTCTTCAAATACATTAACAGCAAAAGGAAGATCAGGGAAAACGTGGGTCCGCTAGAGGACGGGATGGGCACCTTGGTTACAAATAACACAGAAAAAGCAGAGTTGCTCAATGCCTTCTTTGCTTCGGTGTTTACCAAGGACAGCCCTTTAGAGCCCCAGGCCCTAGAGACAAGAGAAGAAGCTGGTGGAGAGGAAGACTTGCCCTGGGTAGAGGAAGATTGGGTCAGAGAGCACCTAAGGAACCTCGATACCCACAAATCCATGGGCCCTGATGGGATGCACCCCAGAGTGCTGCGGGAGCTGGCAGATGCCATAGCTAAGCCGCTCTCCATCATCTTTGAAAGATCCTGGAGAACGGGGGAGGTGCCGGAAGACTGGAAGAAGGCCAATGTCACGCCAGTCTTCAAAAAAGGCAAGAAGGAGGACCCAGGCAACTACAGGCCAGTCAGCCTCACCTCCGTCCCCGGAAAAGTGATGGAACGGCTCATACTGGCCGTTGTCTCCAGGCACATGGAGGACAAGAAGGTGCTCAAGAGTAGTCAGCATGGATTCACCAAGGGGAAATCTTGCCTGACTAACTTGATAGCCTTCTATGATGAAATGACCGGCTGGATAGACGAGGGGAGAGCGGTGGATGTCGTCTATCTCGACTTCACCAAGGCTTTTGACACCGTCCCTCACAACATCCTCCTGGGCAAGCTCCGGAAGTGTGGGATAGATGAGTGGACAGTGAGATGGATTAGGAACTGGCTGGATGGCAGGGCCCAGAGAGTGGTGATCAGCGGTGCAGAGTCTAGTTGGAGGCCTGTGGCTAGTGGGGTCTCCCAGGGGTCAGTCCTTGGTCCAGTCCTGTTCAATTTATTCATCAATGACCTGGATGAAGGCGCAGAGTGCTCCCTCAGCAAGTTTGCTGATGACACGAAACTGGGAGGAGTAGCCGATACCCCAGAGGGCTGCGCTGCCATCCAGAGGGACCTGGACAGACTGGACAACTGGGCGGTGAAAAACCTCATGCAATTCAACAAGGCCAAGTGCAAGGTCCTGCACCTGGGGAGGAATAACCCCAGACACCAGTACAGGCTGGGGACCGACCTTGTGGAGAGCAGCTCTGCAGAGAAAGACCTGGGTGTCATGGTGGATGATAAGTTGACCATGAGGCAGCAGTGTGCCCTCGTGGCCAAGAAGGCCAATGGGATCCTGGGGTGCATTAAGAAGAGCATCTCTAGCAGGTCGAGGGAGGTGATCCTGCCCCTCTACTCAGCCCTGGTGAGGCCACATCTGGAGTACTGTGTCCAGTTCTGGGCTCCACAGTACAAGAGGGATGTGGAGCTGCTGGAGAGAGTCCAGCGCAGGGCTACAAGGATGATCAGGGGCCTGGAACATCTGCCCTATGAGGAGAGGCTGAGGGAGCTGGGCCTGTTCAGCCTGGAGAAGAGAAGGCTGAGAGGGGATCTAATTAGCGTATATAAATACCTCAAGGGAGGGAGTGCAGAGGACGGGGATGGTCTCTTTTCAGTGGTGACCACTGATAGGACTAGAGGAAATGGCCGGAAACTGAAACATCAAAAATTCCATAGGAACTTAAGGAAAAATTTCTTAACAGTGAGGGTGACAGAGCACTGGAACAGGCTGCCCAGAAATGTTGTAGAGTCTCCTTCTCTGGAGATCTTCAAAACCCGCTTGGATGCAGTCCTGTGCCACGTGCTCTAGGTGTCCCTGTGTATACAGGGGGGTTGGACTAGATGATCTCTAGAGGTCCCTTCCAACCCTAAGCATTCTATGATTCTATGATTCTAACAGGAGAACCGCAAGTGTGGCGTGGTCCCCAAATGGGCTTTAAAAAGGGGGTGAGGGATAAAGGGAATGATCAGCTTTGTTGATAGAGTCAATGAGTCCAGAAATCAAAACTGTAGTGATATTTTGAGACTAAATTGGGTTTTCTTCCTTTTTTCTATCTATAGAGGAATTGAAAAAAAATGACATAGATTTCGATTTTGCAGAAATTCCTCAGGCGTTTGCTATGTACTTTCAACAGATGTTAGCTGTTTTCAAATGGAAATTACAGTGTCAGATATTATTTTCTCAGAAAAACAAATTTTAAAAATCTTTTGATCAGAAGAGATTTAGCTGAGTTTCACATGAGTCAGGGTGAACAATTTCTAGATGGTCCTTTGGGAACAACACTTGGATGTGAAAAGTCAGAAGCTCTTCAAGCAACATGACAACCGAAAAAAATAAGGTATCTTCTGTAATATGAAAGTGGGGGAAGGGAATGGTGGGAAGAAATGAATGAGGACTACAGGGATTTTCCAAAAGCTTGTGAGAAAACAGCCAACAAACTGACATAGCACACAACATCAGCTTAGTTCCCAAACAGCATTTAGTCTCCAAAGCACAAAAAGGGTTTTTCTAGCTCTCAAAACAACTGACAAATCTGCCAACTGTTACTCAATGCATTATCATGCTAAGGAATAGAAAAAAAGAGAGATAGGGAGAGAGCAAGCACGGCAAGTGCTTCTGTCTTCTACAGAATGGACCAGAATTGTTAAACCCAAAACATGGGACATGTAACCTAAAAGGAGACTAAAATCACTCTACAAAAGTTTACAGAAAACAAGCGCCATGAGGCCTCAGTCTCCCACACTGAAGATTATGGACAGGGGATGAGGAAACCAGGAGTTTTAACTAGCAGTTGAACAACATAAATACAGTACCCTGCTGAATGACAGAGTCATTCCGCTGTTCGTAGCAAACACTTACATAGAGCCTTAAGAAACCACTAGCAGTTGAAGAAGTTTCTCAACAATTAACACATAGGATCTCCATTTTTGTTCACATTGCTGTTTATCCCAAATTAATTTCTAGAATTAATCTATATAAAAGATATTTCTTAGATAATCTTAAAATCTAAAAATATTTATACCATTTACTCTCTAACATGTTTATATGTGGAAAGCATATCTCTACATATATAAAAACATACTAGTGTGCCAAAAAAGGCTTCAAGCAGATTTCCTCAAAACGTATTCCCAACAAAACAATGAACCGTCAGATGCCCTGCCTTTCTTTCCTATTTTCAAGTAGGAAAGGAAAAAAAAAAATTCTGTCAAAGGGAAACATACCTTTTCTCTCCTCCTCAGAGAATTAATCTATAGAAAGTCCTTGTACTGGACAGGACCATAAAAAATTCCTGATGATGAACAGGTCCAAGTTATTTATGACCCAGAACAGGAAGTTCTATGCCTGAGGACCCTATGTGAGAAACAGTGTTTCTTTCACCTCCTATATGATTCTAACATCCTACACCAAACATTTCACCCAAAAGTCCTACTAAACCCAGAGGAAGCCAAGAGAAATCTTCACCTGTTCCTGAGTTAATTTTGTGATTATAAGATGGATGTCAGCTTTATATCTGAAGAACTCATATAAACCAGAGTGAACTGCAGTATAGTTCATCGGCATTTATTGCCAGTATTATTTGCCACTATCCAGACTCTGATTTTAAGAAAGAACGAGGTTGTTTCAGTTCAGCACAGAGGACATCTCAAATAACCAAAGCCATAATCCTGGTGGTTACCACTGAGAAATCTAAATTGTAGAGATGCACTGGACTTAAGGTTTAAAATTCAGGCAGATGTTAAACTTACAAACTTTAAAATTACATGCTGCACAAACACTGCAATAGACAGTTGCTGTTCCCAACAGGCTGCAGGCTGCAACCTTAAGTCCTAAGTTCAAAAGGCAGACCCCACCAGTCATGCTGGGAGACCAGTGAAAAGGAGCGGAAATCTTCCACAGCTTAGGTTTTATCTGTTTAGCACCTTGCAGCTGTTGTGGGACAAATTCATTCTGTTATTCTTTCTAGTTCAATACAAACAAACAAAAAGGGCTCCCCTGACAAAAACCATTGGACATGAGCAATTTGTAAAAAAACACGAAAGGAACTTTTTTATTCAGTTGGTTGGATGAGCACGAAGCTCATCTTTGCTGCTCATTCATCTTCTCTTTTCCAAAAGCACAGCGAGAGCTTCATTTAAACTTTAGTTCATTCTGTACTGTCTGTAATTTTAGCACTCACTTTATTATTCCTGTATACGTCTTTGACATAATGGCAGAAGCAGGCTTGACAGCAACGAAGGTTTTTTGTAGCCTTCCTCTTAACACCATGATGAAGCTAGTCCAGAAGCTGGATTTCTGTAAAGTAATATTTGAAATCAAACTAAACATTTTTGAGCATTGACCTTGCACAGTGCCAAAGGTCAAAATGATCCAAACAAACTGCAATAAAATTTTCCCTGTTTTAGAACAAAATGTTTTTTCCCTCCTGCCTTCATCCAACAAAGAGCTATCAAGATACACTCAGTTTTCCCTCTGAAACAATTAGCAATTTTGCAAAAGAAGGTTTTCTCCTCCTTCTATACTCAGCTTCATATACCTGGCACTCATAAAACTTCAGTTAAATAAAGAAAGGGAAGAATATCCATTATTTCAGACATATAAGGCCTGAATAATAAAAAGTCACAATTTTCAACCTGTCCTTGGCATTAATTTGCAAGCTAAAAGCTCTTAAGGTCACCATTCAAGCAACCTTCCAACTACAACTCAGTGAAGTTTGAACATTAGTAATATATATGACTCTTAAGGCTCTAGCTTTATTAACAGGACTCTCATTACACATTTTTCACATTACTGTCACTGCTGTTCTTCACTGTTTTCTACTCCATCTATACTAGGTCTAAAAATTTGAAAGTCCCAGGAGGCAGACCCTTTTGTCTTTCTGAGAAATTTCGCAACTATGTCCAGACATTGCAAAATGATCCCATCAAAATTAAAAGGTGATCTCCAGAGTTTATTGAAACATCAATGTGTAATTATATTTTAGCCATTTGGTGTTATGCAGGATAAAACCGAAACAAGTATGAAAAGTTTTGAGACTTCCAATTTTCGGAAGAGAAAGGTTTTTTCTCACCAACTTTGTGTCACTTCTCTTTGTATCTAGTATCTATGTATGTATCATATATCATGTATCTATGAATGATTTTATAGCAGCTCCATTGTGTTCCTGGTAAATCCATTATGAGCATTTACACTGTCTTCTTTTTATATAAGTATATGTATATATGACAGCTTGTGAGCATTTAGCAGCCTCTTCTATCTTCCTCTGCTTTCTTATAAAATCTCTTATATATGAGTTAATGCTAATCTAGTTTTCAGAAGCATTCATCAGTACCCATGCTATTAAAGCACTTTTAAAAATACTTTTATGAAAGAGATCCAGGTATATACTACTGTGCTAAGTATTTTATAATATTTTGGTCAAACTTATTAGTTTAATCTTACACTTAAAAGAAAATCCTATAGAGGTATCTGGAGGGAGACAACAGAACATGAATTAACTTGAATACTTTTTCCTAGTCCTTATAATTCTATTAGAGAATTACGTTTGCATTAAAAAAACAGCAGAAGCCTCACAAAAAATCTATGAAGGAAGAATATAAGACTGTAGTCACTATATTCAAGAAATAGGGACCTGGATTAACATCAGAGATCACTGAAGTCTTCCTACATTGCGTGAGGTGTTACTTCTAACTTTTTTCTGAGATAAATCCATCCTTTTTGGCACTCAAAGAAGGCTTCAGCCACTCTAATCAAAAATCAGCAAGATCTGCAAGATCCAACAGCAGACAGAAACGGTTTGTCTTGAGTCTAGTGTAACCACACATGCAGCTTTAGAGAGAGATGACAAACCCATAGCTGGATCATAGCCTGTTGGCTACCAACCTGCATAATTCATAGGCTCATACTCCCTCGTACATACGCTCTTCCAAGGTGGAAAGTCAGCAAGTCTAGCAGTAACCACAGTCCCCAGTAGATGGGCAGGTTTCACCAGGGACCAAGACCCTTCCTCTTACCAAAGGGAGATCAAAAAGTGGTGGTCAAGGGAACAGAATTGGTTCCAGTCTGCTCTGTAGCTTAGACTTACAAATAGGTCTAAGGAACCAGAAGAGAACTGTTTGAATATCTATGCTGATCACAGCTTGTTTCCAGGACCTGTTTTCCATGGTGCATGGTGCACTCTTACTGAGCACAAGTACAAAATTCAGCACTTCAGGGAAACAGTGGAACACACTTGTCAATCAAATACCTTCGGCATGCACGGCATGGGGGAGAGGGGAAGAGGAAGAGTTCTCCCAGCTTCTAGACTGGGGACTCTTCTTCCGTATCTTACATTTTGCTCTTTAGAACAACAAAAAAATACTACCATCTGGGCTTCAAAAAGTACCTGGATAGCACTTAAAGAGCCCTCACTATAGACAATTAAAAAAAAATCTAAATCACACTGCAATTACTGTGATGTTGGTGTTCAGACAAGAAAAGCCACACAAAAGCTGTACTGTTCCTTTTTTGGCTTTACTGAAAATTGAGGACAGCCTGCAAAACACTGGAGACAAGACTACGTGATGTGATTGTCTCTCCTTCTCTTAGAAGACCTATAATTGTTACTATATTTTCAATAACTCACTCGCCTAAAATCCAGCATATATTGCCACTAAGTTAGACAGTTAAATGAGTCTCTACAGATATATGAAAATGATGCAGACTCCTTCCAGAAATGAGAATAAGAGAGCAATTAAGAAAATAATAAAAGTAAGAAAAGTTGTAACCATTTTAAAGAACTTTGACAGGAGAGAAGGCCGGAAAAGAGCCAAGAATATTTGCCAAGAATCAAGCCATTTATTTATATACATGTATTACTATGTCAGCTGTTATACTGCAGTTCACTATTTGCAAGTTTTGAAAATTGTGATTCTGTCATTGACAAAAATGACTCTAAACTCTGCAAGGCTTCTCTATCCCAAGCTATGCGCTCAGTAAATCTAAAATCCATGCAGAAGGAAATGCCTTCTGAGTATGCCAAGTAATAACCATTGTGGGTAATAAAACTAACAAGTAACTTTAGCAAGTTTATAGAGAGATTTCATGACCTCTAACTATACAAAACCAAATAACTCACAATTAAAACATCGACACCAGTTTCTACAGTCAGAAAGTTGGTACTCTGCGGCCTGACTGGCAGCTATTCTATGAAAGTAGAACATTTGAAAAGCAAACATCTTGGCAAATTCACATTTGGACCCAGAGTGCTCTAAATAATTCTGGAGGTTCAGAAACCAGAAATAATCTTTTTGTCTCTGTGCTCAACTACTCCAGAAATAATAAGACTAGCACGTTCTTTGACTAGTGACACAGTGACCTGTGACTAAACATGCATGTATGACCAAGACCGAGAGTAACTAATTTCCCAAGATCTCAGATATGTTTGCTATCATCAACAAGAACAAATTGCTGTCTGTGGAGATTCTACTTCCTATCTTTTGGAGGCTACGGGTCTGGTAATTATCAGTATGAAATTATGCCAGGAAATCTGTTTCAGGGATCTGCTTAATGAGTGTTAATAAATTTACTCTAATTCCACTACCAAAGACATTTCAGAATCTCTTTTACTTTCACTGAGAATTAACCAGATCACAAGCATTAAAGCTGCAGATTTTAATTTGTAATTAACATACCATGGGAAAAAAAAAAAAAAACCCTCACAGAAGTTTTTTATGCTTTTAACTATGTTCTGTTTCACTTATGCTGACATGATTCAGCCTCTTGTATCTAAATGGGTATAGCGCTACTTCAAAGATGATTAAAGCTAAAACAAATTATATTCTTCCAACACATCAGAAACAGGAAGACTGACAGAGTGTGTAGGACCAACTGATAGTCAGCATAAAAGGAATACTAAACAAAGTGCTGTCAGCAGGTCCCAGGAGGGGACCCCAGAGAGCACCCTCAGCAAGTTTGCAGATGATACAAAACTAGGTGGAGTGGCTGATACACCAGAGGGGTGTGCTGCCATTCAGAGGGACCTAGACAGGCTGGACAGGCTAAATGACTTCTCTGAACTGATTTTCATAAAGGATTCCCCTTTATGAAGGGAGAATGAAAGGGATTCTCTTGCAACTCATCCAACAATAAGATGAAAAGAACTGTAACTCACCAGAGAGACCAAATGACACTCACCCAAGTGTCTAAGGTGACTTAATGATGAAACAAGTGAACCGTTATTCATGCCTTTCGCCAAAAGCAGCTTAGTACCTGAGAACTAAAATGGAAAACGTGACATCACATTTTAAAAAAAACTTCAGAAAAGCTCCAAGGATACAGATCTGTAAGCCTGGTTTCTGTAATAGACAAATTACATAGAAATCGTAGTAAAGTATTACCAGCTGCTTAAGGTGATTCATCTGGAAGGGTTTGGCAAAGCTTACCAGACTTCCTTGAAGAAGCTGACTTGTGGATAAAGGTGATCTGGTTGATATAGTACACTTCTTCTTCCCAGAGTCTTTGACAGCTTCCTTTGTTAAGGCTGCCTAGGAACCACAACAACCTTGAGGTAGGAGGAGAAGTCCTCCAGTTGATAATTATGAGACAAGAAAGAGAGTATAAGCAAATGAACAGCTCTTCCATTTGAAGGAACAGTCCTTTTATCTACAAGACTGAATGCCAGAGGATAAATCTTTTATTTTGATTATTGATTCTGAATGGTTAATTTTTTTCAGATGAATCAAAAGAAACCAAGGCTGAAGGACAGAGAAACTGGGTAGCAGATCAGAGGTTCAGTGTGTCAGAGGATGTGGCTGAGTTCAAAAGATAATAAGGCAGTTTCTACCGTAAGAATTAATGTAGTAGACAACATGTTAGAAGAAGTACACACATCCTAAAAATACAGATACAGTATTTATAGCAAGGAGGATAGAGAAGGTGTAGTGTCATAAGGACCATCATCTAAATAGATGCTGATTTCAAGAACTGAATGATGCTTCGTCATTCTGAAAGATCTCAGATGCTTTATCCATGAGACTAAATGGCTGATTTAAATCTTTCACTGTGAGCATACCTGATGCTTCTTTCCAGTTACATTTTTATCATCCTTCTGCAATGAAGAGTAGTGTGTGGGGGGGTAATCTTTTGGCACTCATTTCATAAATGAAATGCCAAAGAACTTTCGGAGATGTGATCCTACTCCTTCCTCCTTAGTCTCAATATTATATATACTGTTCCTATGTATTTAAGTTGCATGCATTTCTCTGCTATCTACCAAGATGCTAATGTAAAACTGACAGATAGTAAAGCATGTGTAGTTCTGTGAAAATGTTACTTTGGTGTTTGGTAAAAGTCAAATTAAATGAAATGTTAAGGAATACTTAGGAAAAGTAAGCATTCTACCATTGTGCACATTCGTGTTTATCTATCAGTATCTTTAATACTGTCTGATCTAACTAACTTTTGCTAACTAACTTTTCAAAAATAGGAACAGGAGGTAACAGATGAAGCTAACAGATTCTGCATGCAGTGGATCATTGATCTGTGGAATCTGGGAAGTGTCACAGATGCCAAAAAGGGTTCAAAGACTGGACAATTCAGAGAAAAGAGCTTCAAGAAACATGTCTAAGTTGAAAGTGCACTAAAATTCATCTAATTCAAAAGGAACACATCTTTATGGACAGTAACAATGGTAAATAAGACCTCTGAAACACAATCTATTCCACAGAGAATTAACAGGAGTAAATCCACATTCTACCTACCTTGCCTTCCCCATTGACCTCCAAAATGGGCTTTAAAATCACAGGTGGAACCTGAAACTTTTACCATGCACTTTTTGCCTTTAGAAACAATATATAAATACCCCGTCCAGCTTGTCTTCTTCCAAAACATATGTTATTAAAGTCACCCTAGTTGCATAGCAGACATAAATAAGAGCATTATCTGTTACTGCGCTACACACTCCATGTTGTTCTTTTCCTGTTAAGTATACATATAAGCTTCTTACCTGCTTATATCAAGTGTAACTCAAAACATCCTACAGGTTGTGCAATTTAGCCAAATTAATATTTGTACTGAAATTGGTATTCCATAAAATATAAACCTTGCTTAAATTAAATTAACATATTTGAGGAAAGTGCATGCTTTTTCAGCGATATGAACAAGTTTCTCCAGGGGCAAGCAAAGACTGAATGATTCCTTTCTTTAAAATGAATTTTGCCAAAGCAGTTACATTTTCTGAAGACTCATTGAAACATACATTCATTTTTTTTCCAAAATACTGCTCTCCTCCACTATACAATACAGACTTATATTGCTTTGTTTACAAGTGCTTTGGCCATAGTGATAAAAACAGTAGAAGAGGTCTTTAATTTCCTTTTACCATTGAGGATGATATATTACTCATACCAGATGATTCTCAGAGCTGCTATTATTATAATTTATTAATAGTTCTATACAAATTCACTATCACAAATATTTAAAAGAAGTCTTCTCAAACACTTTTTTCTAATTTGTTAAAACCCCATCATTTGAAACACAAAACAAGACAAACATGAATGTTATACTCTATAACAAAGAAGAATTGCCAAATACTACAATGAAGAAACAAAATAACACAGTAATGAGAAACTCAGAAGTGAATCCCTTGCTGACCCAGAACCAGCTATTTTGTTCAGAGCAACAACTCTCTAGAAATGTCCAGAAAATGAGACCTATGTTTTAGATGCAATTGTTTTGTTCTTTTGGTTCTTGAAGTCTGCAAAATTACATTAATATAAAGACATCAGATTTCTTTATCCTCAACACAAACTTCAGAGAGAGATAAAAAAAGAAAACACAAAAACCACTTAACATTAGCCATTTTTTGATACACAAAGGGAAACTGAAAAGTAAAGTAATAAGACCTGTGAAAGAAACTTGAAGAGTAAGTATAAAAAATAAAGAACTCAAGAAATAAAAATAAAGTTATAACTTCATGAAGATTTCACAAAAGGAAGTGAGGACTAACACAGAACCATTTTGCAATGCAGCAATACTTAATAGACCTATTAAAATTAATTGCAAAATATTTTGTAATCTAATGATTTCAGAATTCTCAGCACAATTAAATGCAAGCAACATAAGTGAATTATACAAGTATGCTTCGAACATGGATACTACGAGTTAAAACTATTATTACACATCTTATACAAACAACGAGAAAATGGCCCCTCAGATCAGTCTGTTATGGGATTGGAAAGCAACAATTTCTTTGTACAAAATTATCTAACATTAAAAAAAAGAAAATGCAGAATCAACAGAAAAAAATAATGTTTCCTGGTATTTAAAGCACTAGTAATCATTTGCTCAACAAGAAAAGTCTGATATTCAGCAAGAATGTCTGACAGTTTTTTTCTGAAGGGAACTCTGAGAAAGAGCAAACTTCAAATACTGAGCACATTTTTCATACTCTAGGCACTTCCTAAAAAAGAACAAACAATTAAGATGTTTGAAACAAAAGTACTAAGATAATTGATTATTTCAAGACACCAGCAAGAATGAGCTGTCCTTAACAGATGAAAAGTTTCAAACTAAATCTCAAGGTTAGGAGGAACAAGCCGTTCTAGTGACGGTAAAACTGTTTTAGCACAATCTTGCATCCTACATCCCAAGCCACTTCCGCTGCTGAAAATCTGAATTTTCTTTTCCCTCCTTTTTCTCAGAAGTGTTCCTCTACCAAAGAAGTGTCAAATCCATGACCATATCCTCTTATCATCCCCAGTGAAGTTGAAGCTCCCTCATTTATCTTCCTATAGCCAATTGTGCATGAAGCAGCACAATTCTGTTGCTGCTGCCAAGCTACATGTGTGCTGGCTGGCTCACTGTTAGGCACACTGCCTTTCCAGTCATCAGCCTAAACAGGAAAGATAAGTGCTGAGTTCATAATAATGCCTGCATCTAGCAAAGGCCTTCATCTGGAGTCTTTTCTTCCCCAAGTAGCTGCCTGTTTTCATTTAAGACATCTATTCTGAGGCTAAGAAACAGTCCTATTAGTAAACAATACCTACAAGTTAAGTTATACAAAGGGAAATTACGTGAATAAAGTGTTTATGGCCAGATTCACTCGCAAATTAACTTTAACTACACTAAATGGATCCTTCAACATTAGTTTGTTTCTTAAGTAAATGGATCACTTCAAAACCACAATTAAAATTATACGGGGAATAGAAGTATCTTATTCTTCCAAAATGGTTGAAAATAGAGGCCAAAGCCCCAGTATAGTTAAATAGCAGGGCATTCCATCCACCCTCCACTAAAAATACTCTAAAAACAAACAAAATTCTCTAGCAGACAGTGTGCCTCAATTGAGTCTGAGGTAGAACATGAAAAACGTAGGTATAGAGTTAAGCAGAGAAGTCCACATTTTTTCTCTGATATTTTATACTTCCTCATCTGTCAGACACAGCTCCAAGCAATCTATGCTTCCCCTTGAACCTTCTCTAGCACATTGTGAAATATCACATCCAGCACTATGGTTACTTCTTCAGGGAAAACATCATGTTCATCATCTGTGAACCTGAATCGTTGAGGAAATTACACTCGTGACAAGCAGAAGCAAAAAGGAGAGATGCCAAAGGCTTAGGCATCCCTAGGGATAGCCTTGACTCAGCTCTTCAAGCTTTCTTAGCCTTATTCAGCACACTTGTCTGATTAATCCACACACCCAGTTATTGCCTTAACTATCAGGGGAATGACAGGAGGGAGGGAGAGAGGGACAAAAAACAACTATTGTGTAAAATCAGTCCAAAAATGACCATTTGACTCATGTCTGACTTGCTACATTATATTTTACAAGACTCCAATACTGGCTACATGTTGTCTTTATATACCATACAAACTGACCAGATCAGTAGCAAATTAACTTTGGCAAATGCTATTTTTGTATTTTAGCATTTTATAGCTTGCTCCCAAATCTATAAACCGCTGCCGTTGTAAGTGTTCTATTTGAGATACCTCATTAAATAGATCATGATGCAAGGTTGTTAATTAACAATGTTAGCCACCTTGCAGCCAAACAATTGTGATAAAGTAATTGAGATCTGATCTATTGACTCAGACATAATGCATAATTTTTTAAGTATAATAAGTTTTCAGCACTAACAAAATTCTTTATTAGTAACTATAAATTTAAATTTAAAAACTTGTGGTTGTTTTGTACTTAACAAAAAATATATGTAAGTACAGTATAATTACCCATGTATACAGAGATAGTGGGAGAAAACACATTTCTCGGATAAATGGACAGATGGACAGCTAATTACACAGGGATTTTATTACAGACACACACCCTTACATACACAGACGCACGCAAATTAATATTGGTTTACAAAGTCAAGAAATCAGAAGTTAATAATAGTAAAATTCCTGTGCAACCTCAATCTCTTGGCAATAATCTCTTCTGACGTCAAAAAAGTCACATCAAGAGATGCAAGTGTTGGCTACATTTAAGTAGTAGTTTAATAAAAGGATCAAGCTGTCAAAAGCATCTAGACTGGGCAGCTTCAGTACATCTGTACTGTGCAACCTTACAATCCAGGGGTCTTTTCTTGCAACAAGCCTCCAAGATGAGAAAAAAAAATCTCTTGCAGCTACATAACCTTCCATCTTTTTCCTGCTTAGTACAAGGAAATACTAATGGCAGCCATAACAGCAATTTTATTCATCATTTTAAATCATTGTTCTATTAATATGATTTACTTCTAATGCAATATTTAGACAAAACAATGCTTACAGTATCTTTGACTGAAGAACTAAAGATTTAACTAAAGACTTGTTAGAAGAAAATTCTGGGAAGTACCTGTCACTAACCAAAGATAATCTTTATTTTATAAATAACCGAGCAAGGAAAATGTTGCCTGCTCCTAAATCCCTGGATATTACAAAATACACAGAAGTTTTCTAAATATATATTTTTTAACAAAATCTCTGGAGGATCACCGAAAGGTTTCCTCTGCACTTGGTCTAGTTTTCAGATGGATAATCTAACCCATAAAATGATGAAGGATGTCATAACATGATGCAGGTTGTCTGAGGAGCAGTATTCATGGATGGTTAAGAAATCACTTAATGGGTAGAGAGAGGTAGAGCCATGAGAAAAAAAGTTAATATCTCTGGTAGGTAGACTGCCTAAAAAGATGAAGAAGGACTAGATGGTCCAGATCAATCTAATTTTTCAGCCACAGACTGCCAAACAATCAAAAATCTGTTTCAAAGTTTTACAGAGTTCTCTTTATTTGTCTGCATCCCAGTTTTATCAGTTTCCTCTCCTCTAACACATACTAAATAGTCATATATCTTCAATGAGATCTCCATTTGCACATTAGCTTTAATTATGCAACCTATGCAACAGAAGGGACAGAGTGCCTTCCTGGGTTGGAATTGCGGAAGTACTGGCTCCTCTGCTCACAGAATGGAAGGATAGCAGTCATACTAAGGAAGGAATAATAAGTTCCATTGAAAAAAAAACCAACAGAAATCTTATAGTTGATAACTATTATGCAGTCAGAACAGCAAAAAATTCCTGTCCAAGCTCATAAAAATTTATTTCATGATTAGACAAATTCAATTTCAATATTTTTAATGCCTAAATTTCTAGTAAATGTTGTAATAGGACAATTATTTTCTCAGTCTGCTAGTAAATACCAGTCCCTCATTTGTGATTATACATTATTACAGCCCCAAGAATTTATAAAGTGTTTCAATGTAATTTCATTACATATGTTCTACAGTCAAGTTGGCATTGTTCAACAGTTAAAAAAATATAAAGATTGTAACTTACTGGAAATGCTTTTGAGTCATTCCATTTTTTATGATCATATTTACATCAGGGTTTTATTTGTTTGCACATTTCTCTAAGTTTCTTCGTGTGTGATGCTGCATAATACGAGAGATTTAGAATCATCAAGTGGCAAGACAGGAGTTACAAAATTGAGGAAATTCATTTTAGAGCTCTATACCCATGGGTATCTGTTGTCTCAAAGAAATGACTAGTAATTGCACTGCCTGAAAGTCCTTAAACTTATGAGCTGAGAAATGCCCACACTGTGAACGAGATGGATCTTTTTCTTAAAGGAGGTTCCTCTTGCAAGCTTTCTACTGCAAATGAGCCAAAGCAGGAAAAAAAAAAAAACACTAAAATTATCATCACTGCCTAGACTAAAATTTGTCTGAAGCTTGACATGAGTTAGAGAGAAAAAGGTCTGTTCTGTTTGCTGACTCTGCAGCTTGCTGTTCTGGCTGCCTGTCACCAAAATTTTGATCGGTCTATCATGAAACTCTTCTTGCCGCCAGCCAAGACTTGTTACTCAAATGGATGAAAAGGAAAAAAACAAAACTGCATATCCACTATCAAACATACTATTTAGCAGGAAAATGTATGTTATAGACATTTTAAAAAATAATTAAATCTAAATAACATCTAAAAAGCTTCACACACATTAAAGGACACTGTTCTTGGTAAACTGTTCAGCACTTACAAACTGACTTCAAAAAGCTGTGCTGCTTTACAAAAATTGCCAAAAGAGAAAAAAAAAATCTGAAGATGAAGCAGTCAATGATCAGGCAGTGTCACACATTTTCACTGGCAAATTTTGGCCTACAATTCTGATGTGCTATAGCCCTTAATGAGTGCAAAGATTTGCACAGAGAACAACGAGTGGGTTGCAAAATAATCAAAAGAAGATCTTAGATAGTGGTTGGAGTTTCTGTCCTGAAAGACTGGGCTCCTTTTGGGACAACACAGATTTGAAGAATTATCTGCGCTTTCAAAATTTACTTTCAGGCCTGCTAAATACAACATTCTAGAAACAAGTAACTTCGAAATCTATAACATACACAACCCACACATTCATTTTATATGAAGAACATGTGTATTTCTTTTATGTTTAATAATCTTGTATGATAAGTTCATCAAACCTGCATTTTGACAGAAACATTTTAAAAGAATATTGATATATTATCTAGTTTTCAAGTAAAACAGATTCAGAGAAGACACTGTTTCCTTTGGGATAGTCAGCTCAGGGTACAAACATGCTGGTTTCTCTGTTAGTGTAAGAAGTTAGATAGAAGTGAAACAGCTTATAATAAGTTCACAATTATTCTCATTTCTTCACATATTTTATTAAATGCAAGAAAATGTATTTTGCCTTGAAAAACTTGCCAGCATTGTTCAGCTAAATAGAGACAATATGATATCAGAGAAACTGCATTAAACATCCACAATAGTGGGACTTTATGCATCATTAATTCAAAACATCACATTTTTTTCTGCCAGTTGCAGAGAGAGTATCATTTGGCTAAAGCAGTATTGTCTGCATGATACAAACATTTATATCCCAGACAGCACTGCATTCCCCTGGTTTCCAGGGAAGTTACATGGCCATATCTACCTAGAGAAAATTTTCCCAAATAAAAACACCTATAGAAACAACCTAAATAAAGTTAAGTTCCAGAACTGGTCTCAATGCTCTGTCAAAGCAGAATTCAAGCAGAAATTAAACCATGGGGGATGACATCAGCCAAAACAAGTTGGCCATTACTTTTCACACATATTTTATATGCTAATTCATAAAATTATAAACATCAGCCTGGACAGAGACTATGTGCAAGAATAATGATGATATATATTTAAAAATACTAAACTAATGCATCTGTTCATCCACATAAGAAAATATGAGTACACCAAAAAACACCCATTTAGGGTTTGAAAGATTTCCTTATAATATTAGGCTTGCATCAATGGGGCTCCCTTTCTTATCGCTTGTTTCACCTCCCAAAAATTATTTTTCTCCAGTATCCATCTGTAACTTTCTACACTTATATAAAATGACAATTTGATGCTAAGGATATTGTTTGAATTCCTTTGCTTAATTTCAATTATCAGCATCAGTACCCCTTGTAGCCTGTTGCCATCCTCTGTTTAAATATGGGCAGATTTAGAGAAATTCTGGTATGTCTGATATGAGAATATGAGTTCTTTCCCCTTGTTATCACTGCTGCTGCAGGTATGACTCATTTCACAATAGAATATTCTACCAGTGCTGTGAACAGAGAGCTACAAATCACCACTATTTCCTGACACTCCCACAGCTTCAAGCCTTAACTAGAAAGGGTCATTTTGCTAGAATAATCCCTCAATTCAGAGATTAAAACATTGACAACATAATTCCATTGCTGTGCAGCTTCCACGTGGGGATAGAAGGGAACTCTTGGCAGACACCAAGTACTTTCCAGAGTAAAAGTTTCATCATTTGCTTTTCCCCTTTCCACTCTATGCATTTACCAAGCCTGCTATGCTTGGACCATTGCCGGGTGGTTTACTCAGCCTGAAGTAAGCAGGGGGTGCTTCAAAGCTCATCCAGACCTACGTATGATACCACAGCATAGCTCATTTTCTGCATAAAACACAACTGCTTGTTTATTTATTTGGTTCTCTGAGACTTTCTTCCCTCCATCTTTCTCCAAGAGCATGGACAGAGGAGAAAATACGCATATCTCCTCTTCTGCTGTAACAGAGACTCAGACACACAGTATTTGGCATTGCTATACTTATAAAAGATCCTAATGTAGACACAGCTTTTACTGGCAAAAGAATAGTAGTTAATGGCACATTTTGCTGAACTAGGCTGAGCACTTTTTCAGTGATTTATACTTTTTCCGCTGCTACTATGCTCAGCAGGCCAAAAAATTTCCTAACCCAATTGTCCTTTAAATAAATATGCCCTTCAGCAACAACAGAAAACAATTTTGAAGTGAGGCCCAGATCCAGGGTAAAATTTATACCAAGTCACTTCCTTATAGAGAGACTAATTCCATACTTAACAGAATGTGCCTCTATATCGATTCCCATTTCCAAACTTTATGCTGGATTTGCTTTATTTCTGAGGAAACTTTTCTCACACAAAATATTTGTTTTCCTACTAGAAACCTTTTCATGCTCACGTACAACACTCCTGAATATTTTAAGCGAATAAGCATTATTGAGTTCCAAAAGAAACAAGATGCATCCCCCTCCCACACACAAGCTCTCCCATTATACTTCTCAAGGGAAAACACAGGTGCAAGGCTATCAATAGCTAAAGGCAAAGTGGCAGTAAAGTACTGAAAGCATCCAGAATGTGTACAAAGAGCTTTCATTCTTATCTGACTTGGCCCTGTCTAGAAACAAAGGCATTTTATTTAAGGGTGTCCTTGTTTCTTGAGAGACAGGCAAAGAAGGTGAGGATGATCATGACTTCTGCATTGCTCTTTGCCCACTACTGCAGAGAGGGCTTCTTTAAGCAACTAACATCTCTTTCAACTTTTGAGCACACAGTAGTTTTATACATATTTACATGTACATATACATACATAAGCTGATAACATGCTTAAGTGCTTTACAACAACAAGAGGGAATTGACAGCTATGCAGTTGGCTGCTTTGGGGTAGACAAAGCCTCTTTAGCTGGGCTGACAAAGAGTACAATCCTCTAAATCACAGAGCAGCAAAGCAGAATCCACCACACGGTCCTGAGAGAACACTGCAGTTACAAAAAATCATCATAAAAAGTATTATATTTCCATTCTGAACACACATGTTAAGCTATTAAGATACTAGAAATATACAGCTGAAATAAAATAGCCATTCTTCAGCTCCTAGCACACCTGGGCTATTCTGAGAACAGACGATGATTCTAAGAATCTAAGGAATAAATTTTGAATGTAATGCAATTACTGTAACATTGCATAACAGTTTTCAGAATGAAAAACTCTACTATTCATAAAGAAGCTGAAAATTGTCTTGAAGTGTGCCAATCTGCATTACCAATACAAGCTTTACGCTAACCAATGGCAGGAACCAGTGGTGACTGAAAGTGCAGCAGAAAGACTATTTAATGACAGTGTAGAATTCATGGTCTTAAATACTATGCCCTGAGACATGAGAATGTTTTTAACTCAAACTGAGAATATTTTTTAAATGTCATTCCTGGTCTACTTCCACGGGAAAAAAAAAAAGGTGTTGGTAATGGGGAAATTATTAAATCCAATCAGTTTTATCACTCAAGCTACAATATCACTTCTTTTCTATAATCCTACAGCATGAAATAATAAAACATAGTTACAGTCCATCTCCAAACAGGTACTGAAAGCATATCTCATAAATAAGAAGCATGGGCCCAAGTGACATCCAGTAAAATAAATACATTTGGCCAAAGTGCTATAAATACAGCAGAATGAGCTCGCACACCCTTGGGAAGGATACTGCCTTGGGCAATTCTGTCATGTTTTGCAGAACCATCAAAAGGGAACCCGCCATTCAGCACCGACGGGGATCACAGGAACCAGTGCCCAACCTCACAACCTGCTGCTCCTGTGGAGGGGGACATCACCAATTCCCAGGGGAGACGCAGACTGGGAACGCGCCAGCCGCACGCTCCCTGGCACAGAACACAACGTTCAGAGGCTCACGGCTTCCTTAAATAACATCACTTCCCCCTAGAGCAGGCCAAAAAAACCAATCCTCCCAAGAAAAGACAAAACCCCCATGAAATTTTAAACTGCCTTTTAAAAACAGCTCATTCTTTGTGTCATTTATTCCTATTTTTTTTTTAAAAAGGAAATTAAAATATTGATGTAAAACCACAATGAAAATAGGAATGGCAAAAGGGAATTCCACTAACTGGGTTACAGAGTTAAACACATCAGTTTAGGCTAAATGCCTTTAATATCAAATGGCAATATCATTGACTGAACATCTAGTTTTATGCATAAATATAATAATACACTGAAAACTCTGAGCATCTTTTCTGAGTTAAAAATCCATGTATCTACCTCTCTAAAGATGGCTAAGCAAACCAGATACATGTTTCTGTTAAAAATAAGGCAACAGAGAGCAACAATGTACGTTTTACAGTGAAAGTCCCAAATTTATTTCCTACAGGAATCTACCTGCATTGCAGACTGTGCTACTGAAAGTACACATAAATGCATTTGGGGAAAAAAAGAGACAAATAGCAATCCTACAAAGTTTATAGATGACTGAGCTCTGAAAACAACAAAAGTGCAGCTGAAAGAGTAATCATGCTTTCTAAGAAAGAATCAGACAAAAAATTACTATGCTATTCTATAAATAACATATAATTGTCAGTTCCAAAATTGTACCAATATTCATAGTATTTTGCTGGCTAATCTTGTAGTTAAGGCTCCTTCTGCAAGATCATGAATGTTTCTATCCTCCACAGCAATCAAAGTCAGAACAAAACCGAAAAAACAACATAAAGCTGACAATATATGTTCTGGCCAACAAAGCAGAAATACAGTTTGTGTAGCAAGAACAGAGGCTTGCCACACACCTAAAAGCATGCAACAGGATTTAATCAGTAAAATAGGCACATGCACAGTAATTTGGCATAACTACGGAAGGTTATGCTAGGAAAGACAATTTGCTATGAGTAGCACTCCACTGTGAGTCCCCAGTGCTGCCTGATTAACCCCATTATCAGCTTTTTAGAAGAGCTTGATGTGTACACTGAAACTTGGCTCCAAAGGTCCAGTGGTCCCTTGCTATGATGCACAGTTCTAGCAGGGAAAACTGAAAGGACTGAAAATATGGGGAGGTAAAAGGCCTATGGAGGTCACAGAACTCCAAAATCTGAGTTACTGAAAAGTGCAAATTCAAGATCCAGGTTAAAAACAACAATGACAAAAGGTGTTTGTTTTAAGAAAAGGTTTTGTAGCTATAAAAGAAAGGAAAAAAACAACAAGCAAACAAGAAGAAAACAAACAGCTAAAGAACAGCTCCAGGCAGCTGCTACAGACTGCAAAAGCTACCTTGTCATAGCCAGAGGATGCGTGCAGAGAGCAGGGTGATAACAGGAAGGTATTTCCCTGTGTCCAGTCCCACACACGCACATGCAAAAGGGAAAACAAGAGAGCCAAAGCAGCAAATGCTGAAACAGAAACACTGCAGCTAAGCAGGTGACTGCACTTCCAAAGAGACCAGCTCTAGCCCAGGCTAGTTAGTGGAGCAAGCTGGTCAAACTCTAGCAATAGATGCTAATAAGCCAGAAATGAGGAAGCTTCTCACTTGCTTTCTTTTGCCCAAATTGCACTAGCCAATTTCAAAAATATGCCCCAAATACGCCCATTTAACAGTGCAAATTAAAACCTCTGGACCACTCAAAATGCTTTTCTCCTTTCTCTTTCTTGCTTAAGAAGACAAGCTCTGTTTCAGAGATCAATTTCTAACAATCTTCAGTAGTATAGTTCATTAAGTTAATAAGTGCCGAGCTGAATGTATTACTGAAAAAATGAAATTTCTGTATTTTTTTTAATCTAGAAGCCGCAATAACAAAATCTGAGGAGCATCTCATTCCACTGTTAAGAGACCTCCCATAACAATCTTGTTTTGTCAATATTTGACCAAAATATTTCCTCTACTTCATTCTAACAAACAGGAGAGTTCAGCCCACCTACCTGCTTAAGCAGCAGCATAGCTATGCTAAACTTGTTCAGAGGATAATTTTCATATTGCTAGCAAACAGTCTGAATAAGCTGAGAAATTCCAGCTGTACATTTCTTAGCAGCAGAATCTTACACTGTGACAAAGGGAAGCAGATATTATTGAAAAATACCAAACTATTCTCACTTAAAGCCTGCAAGATTTTTTTTTTTTTTGGCTCAAGAACTAAGCAATCTAGAACTAAGCTATCTTAAGGAAAACGTGCTTAACCACTGACCAGTGCAAACACATTTGAGCTCAAATCTTATTGAACTTCTCCATCCTGGAAATGACAGACTGTGAGGAAAATGTTAATGTATCAGATTCTGACTTTGGGGAAGAACTAAAGTGAATACATGGACTTACGGATTATTCTCAGCTCATAATGATTTAATGGAAAATGAGACCGAACTAGGTCTCAAGGACAAGGAAGAAAGGCAAGAAAGACCACACAAAAGCTCCTAGTCACTTTCTGTTCCCAGAAAATATTACATCTCTTCTGGTTGTAAACACCAGATTTCTGAAATTACAAGTCAAAATATGACTGGTAACAACAGGCATACTGTAGGCTACATATAAGCAGGAAAACTAGAAACAGCGTTCTGCCATCTTTTTGAAGAACCCAAATTAAAAAAAAAAAAAAGATCAACACTCTTCCCTGGTTCTGGGCATGTTCTCATATAATGGTTCTGTCTCTAGGCATGACAAAATTGATTTTACTTATGGCATTACTAACAGAATATGTAGAAACAATCAACAGTAAAACAATTCATCTTCCACTCAGGCTAGCCATCAAGATCAAATTGGCATTATCAGAAGTTTTAACAGTGTTAAATATCAAACTACAGAATTTCATGCTAGTGATGCCATCTTTGACCTCCCCAAAATGCATGATTATTTGGATTCTGGAAACCAATCTAGATCATTCTTTCAATTGAAAGTTCTTTCTCAGAAAAGGGGAGATCAAAGGGGCAAGAAATGAAAAAAAAAGAGACATTTTACAGGATGAAAGTGCTGCCATTCACAAACTAGGCAAGAGGCAGACCTCACAGCAGGCCAGTAAAAACAGAGAACAGGAAATGACAACAGTGTGTGATCATAAACAGATTGCAAATGGAAAATAATCTCTGTTCATTTTTAGTTAAACAGGATTCTGAAACAGAAAACAAAAAGTATCAAAAACCTTAATCTCTCCCTAGCAGGAGAACAAAATAATACAGTCAAAATGGAGGAAAATAATATTGTCAAAATGATTTTTAGAAACTTGCCATTGAATAATTCTGCATCTGGCAAAAGCTGAATAGGATAAAAGCCTATAGCATGTTCATAGCCCTCTGACATGAAAGACAAAAATTACATAGCAGTATCTTTATAATATATACTCAAAAATATCCCTAGGAATTAGCTCGATACATTATTTTGTGGATAAATTTTGCACAGTAGAAGTGGTATTTTATACAATAAATTTTCTGAGTAAAAGAAGCCATCTATGACTGTTCTATATAATGCATGTTTGCAATGCATGTGTTAATAATATTGCTTCTCCCATAAAAGGTAGCTGATGTCCGCAACAAAAAAGCAACCTGTAGCTCCTGATTCTTTCTTAACATCTGGCAAGCAGATGCTAAGTTTAAAGACGAATGTAGACAACAAACTAGCTCAAGGCATTTCACACTGTGAGACAGATCTACTTTAATAAAGCATCCGTTACTGAGAATTCTGGAGACATTTTCAGTCTGACACCAGGAGCAAAGACCCAAAAGACAAGTTCTCCAAGGGTGCCAAAGCTGTAAAATAGAGTAAGGTATAGCAGGCAGAGTGAAGCTAGTTACAACATTTTTAAAGGAAATGAATTTGAAAACCTATTCCATAAAGAGAAGAAATATTCTAAATTACTGCAACATCCTTAGAGCTTTTGCTTATTAAGCTCAAAACAGTAACTGCAAAGAATATTTACTCATGCTACAAATATCCATTGCATTGTTTCTCAGCAGACGTAACAATATACATTCAGTATGAACAGATGAACCAGCATCATCTTTTATTTCAGAACATCTAAGTCCAAAAAGATCTAACAGATTTCTTATTAACAAATAATGTTTATGAAAATGAGAGATAACCTTATTAGTGTGGAAAGAATTGTCCAAAAAAAAAAAAAAATCAAAATGATACATGTGAAAGGAAAAAAAAAACACAGAAAGTTGGAGGAAGCTTCATCATGACGAACAATCATATACAAAGGAAAATAGGTAGGCTATTAGTCTCAGCAGAATTGCATACAGATGAAAACTGAGGCCTTTACAAGGCTCAGTGCGATAATGTGAAACTCAACATGGGGCCAGAATGGGCCATGGGGCCTAGGCCTAGACTGTCTGAATCTTTCTTTGTGCTTAAACAAAAAAAGTTAATGAGTCAAACAGCAAACCAACACAGCAGGAATTCCCTGGTAAAGAGTGATCAGACCATTCTCTCGTATCTGAGTCCACTATGCATTAACAGTCATGATGACTGGTAAAAGAGCATACCAGCAATAATCATTTCAACTTTGGAACTACAAACATATCACCCTTATCATAGTTCATGTGTTTTAGATGATGCAAGCTATAAGAAGGAATAAGATTGTTCAGAAGATATGACTAGTCACAGAAAAAGGAAGGGGGATTATTTTTGATATTGACCTCTGGAAAAGAAAGAAAAAGTTGAATACCAATATATATTCCCAATTCTTTGCAACATAGTGTGGTGTATTAAAAAACAAATAATCAGTCAGAGGTGTATGGAGATTGAAATTTTACAGTAATCATTAAAGGGATTTGCCCTAGCCAATGCACACCCAACAGCATTTAAAAAATATTATTTCAACTTAGCCATATACTCTATTTCCCCATGTTAATTTTCACCCTTTTAATGCTTTGTTTGGCTCTCATCATCTTGTCAGAAAACAAGCAGAAGTCAACAACAAAAAAAACACTCCCATAAGAAAGCTTCCATTTTTTCCACAACAATCTTTTCCATAAAAAGAATCACAATTCCTGCTTGTCTCAGTTTAGAATTAAAATAATTCTCAGACTACAGAAATAGGTTTTGATTACTTAATATTATACATGACTGCCAGATTAGTTGTGGGAAACTGATTGATAGATTACGTGCATTTGTTCTTATTTTCATTAGTATTTTTTGTTAAATATGACATTTGCAAGAAGTTACACAAGAGACTAGAACCAACAGCAGTAGCTGTTTATGCAGTTTGGAAAATTGCCCACTACGAGCTGAACAAATGCAAGTAAACAAGGCTATAAAACAACACAAACTTTTATTTGCATAAGATTTCATATATTTTAAGAGCGATTAGAGGGTTGGTAGGGATTTCAACACTCAAAGATGTAGTAAGGCAAACACTGTAGTTTATGGAATTCACTAGAGAGAAGCCGCTAAAATGAGATTAGAGATCCTCCCTTTACAGCTGTTAATTGCATACCAATTGATATATTCACCAATTAATGGACTCTCAGTACATTTTAAAAACAACTAATTTGCTCTCATTGAAGAGATGCAATTAACGTATTAAATGTGGATGAAATTATTTCAATTCTGTCTCAAAACAAAAATGCCCAAACATTTATGCACAAATAACACACAATCCATTTTTTACATACCACAGGAAAAAAAAGAAGAAAACAATTTCCAGGATAGTACGTAGAAAATTTTAATGTTATTCAAAATGTATCCTCATTAAGTGTGTAAGAATCAAGATGTTTTGACCACTACTGGCAAAAAAACAGTATCAGAGGAGTTAACCAAGACAACGATGTCCGGGGAGTAAACTAGCTACTCCAAAGACAGCTTAGAAATGAGCAAGTGATGATAGAAGCAGAGGGAAAGGAAGCTATAAATTGATGAGCCAACAAGTCTTGGTCAGACATTCCCTTCTGGGCTGATCTCTCTCCTTGAAGGCTACAGCTTACTCCTTCCAGACATTCTTCTATCAGTTCAAAGTGGGAACAGTGGGAAATGGCCATTAAGAGCCCTAAGTGTCTCTCAAAAAAACCCCAAGTAGTCTACATTATTTTAGGGTTGCTTTTATTACCAATGGAATTAAAAAAAAAAAAAGAAATAAAAATAAAGCTTTCTCTACTCATAGCTTTTTCGACATCTAATTCATGTGACAGTAATACAGTGTTCAGATCTATTCTAGACACTGTTTTGTTTGGTTAAGAGAGAATCCAAGTGTGGGCACAGCTTACATTTGGAGTAAATTTATCCACTGATTATTAAATAACCAAGGAATGTGGAAAACAGCGTACCTTCCCACTGCAGTTTATATTTTGCCCCAAACATCATACATCATGCCTAGGTGACGGGTATCAATGCTGTCCACACGCCTGCCGCCAAGAGAGCTGATCGCTTCAGCCAGGGCGAATTAGAGCTCTGGTGAGAGTCCTTCTTGGGCTGGAATTGTCATGAGCAAGAGAAAGCTCAGCAAAAGCATTAAGAAGAATCTCTTCTTGAGATGACTTGGCTTTTAACGACCCCATCAACAACTGGAGCATGCCAAAGACATTGGATTAATTATCTGTACTACATTTGTAATAAAATGACTTCCCAGTGAACAGCTGTTCTCTGCATTTGGCTCAGTCTTTCTGATCCAAATTAGCCACACTACGCATAACAGATATAAGCAGAAAGAGTTGTTGTAACAGCACAGAAGCAAGTGAGACCCTTAGGCGTTTCTCTCCTCTCCTCTTATTAATCCTTGCAGCTTTTCCTCAGCATATCACATCTAAACAATAACAAAATCACACTTTAAAAACTTTGTTTTCTCAGCAGTTTACAAAGGTAGCTATAATCTCCACAAGGCAGCAGCTCCAAAAAACTTACAAAAGAAATCCTAAATCAAAACACTATTAAGTAGTCACTGGAAAAACAGCAATTGGCCCCCATCATCGTGTAACAACACATCTCTGCATCGAGTTTGAGATCTTATAGGCACGGCAGTATGTTGTACTTTTGTTGAAGTCCTTTTTGTAGGCATTACTCATCATTTCATGATTCTGGAATTATGCTGTTCAGATGGAACATCTAGTCAATGTGGTCTGCGAGATCTTGCTGTGGTCTGTCACTGTATGCTACTCTTGGAGAAAGCATATTACATCATATTAAGTGTAGCAACAGCTGCACTTGCGCTATTGTTTCTGTGTTGCTTCAGTTAATGAAGTAAGATGACAAGAGAAGAAAAAACAAGATCAAATTTTAAAAGATTTCCATCAGTTGAATCAGTGCCGCTGGTTCTGCCTCAAAGTAGAGTGCCAAATGCAGAAAGTGTCCTAAACAGCACTGAAAACATTGCAGTGCTGCTTTTACAAAACCTCCTTGTAAGATACGTTAGATCAACTCTTGGATCTTAAGAGCCATTTAAGAACTACTAAAAGCCAGATTCAGTTGTTTCAATGAATCTACTAAAACGTTGTCTCATTAAATCTTTAAGGAAAATATTCTGACCATTCTGTGGCTGTATTCAGATGCTTCTTGTTGCCTTCACAAACCTTATCATATAGCTGGTAATAAACAACACTAATCACCCTTCAAACGTAAGCGATTAAACATTCCACAAGCCATTTTGAAACTTTACAGATTAGTTAACACAGCTATACTCTGCAATGACATCCAGCAGTCTCAAAACTCTTGAGGATAAATAAGAAATAGACTAACCACTAACATAGTCATGCCAAGCCATGCCAAATATCACTGTATTTATGCCAATGGGCTAGTGGGTGAACCTCTTCTGTTGCCTTTTGCTAGTGTTTATGCTGGCTTTCTTGATGATCACAGCACCTAAAGAAAGAACAATAAAATAAAGTTGATAAGGTTCCCATAGCATGTAAAATATAGGCATTTATTCATTTCAGATGGGCAAGAAAAAGAGACGCAAAATTCTGACAGTTGTAGAAGTACTTTAATCGCACTGGATGATGATGCTAGGCTAAAGCTCTACTAGCAACTGCTTGCCAGGGTGTTGCTTTGGAGGCCACACTAACTTCTCCCTTGTGCCCAAGTCTCCAAACAACAAAAACATGTTTGGTTTCTACAGCTGCATGGTAATAACTTTGAAGTTACTTTAAAAGAAAATTAAACCACCCAAAAGGCCTTTAAATTTAGACTTGTTTGCTTTATTTTAGGCACGCGTCTGTAATTCCCAATTTATTTTTAAAAGTGTCCCAAAAGGAATTTACATACATACTGTGAAAGGCCAGCTGATAAATTTGGAAAGCTCTTCCTATGATTTTGTTTCAAAATTCCTTATTCTTCTATACAGCTTGGACACAGTTGTGAGGCTGTTTACGGGATAACTGCTCAAAACACAGCATGGGAAGGAGGAAAGATGGACAGCACAAAAAAAAAGTGCTATATCCACTGCCCATAGATTACACCTGAATTTGCAGCTATACGTGGCCCTGAAAAATTTCTAGTTTTCACATATGTTTAGAGTCACAGAAAAGACACAGGAAAGAAAAGGGAAGGAAAGAAAAGACACAGAGGGGAAAAGAAAGATGCCGAGCGCAGGTTGAATGCGTTTGTATAATACCTATTTAAATCACCTACCAAAAAAAAAATGCAATGAGGTACTTCCAAAAACAAGCAAACAAAAAATACACCTCACATTTATTTGGCAGAGACCACAGCTGAGTAAATGATCATCCTTCGGAAACTTGGGGTACTCCCATGTATGCTAACACATGTACTTCTTTCAACAATTACTGACTGTGAAACAAGCAACTCATAGAGTATATATATTTACAATGCATTTGTAAGCTGATGAATTTAGTAGCCTTAATAACATAGGAAAGCAGACAGACCATCTGCCTCCATTAAACAGCAGCCATTCCTAAGCCTAACTTACATGCAAATGACTATGATATCTTTCAGCTCTGCCAAGAATTATTCCTTTTTTTAAAAAATTCCTTGTACAAGTCTTTCAAACTGTATCCTATTAAGACGGGAAAAAACAAACTGATATTCATAAACATGCTCACCTTTTTTCTTCTAACTTCTTAAAACACACTTATAGCTAAAATTAAAAAAAAAAAAAGTCACACAAAGTTGATGAGTCTTTGCTCTCCACAGTACAGTCCTGGAATATATGTGGTTAGGACTACTATTAAGTTAAAAAAAAAAAAAAGATATCCTTCTTGACACCTGGGAAAGGCCAGTTGCAGCTGCTACTGGTAACAGAATTAAATTTAATAAACTATTACTAAATTAGATGATTAAAGTAAATAGAGGCTTTGGTGCATTCCTCTAAGTAACTGTCGTGCTTACAGTATATAAACCAACATTTTCTTTGTTTCTATGCAAACACACATGCATACACACGCGCACATACGTGTGTATATCTGCATCAGTAGCTCAGCCCTCTTCCCGGATTCCAGGCTCCTGTCTGTCTTCTCAGTTACACCCATGTGAGAGTCAAATGTTACAGCAGATTATCTTGTTCTTTCTCTTGTTTCTCTTTCTGATAGCCCAACAGGTCAGTTACTTAAGTAAAAAAGAGATATGGGATGAAGATGTATAACATCTTTTACACATCTTTTAGAATGGACTAAGGGTAAATCACTAGATTTTATGCCTAAATTAGGGAAGATAAAACCCATTAGGAATCATAGAATTACAGAATGCTTAAGGTTGGAAGGGACCTCTAGAGATCAACTAGTCCAGCCCCCCTGCACACGCAGGGTCACCTAGAGCACATGGCACAGGACTGCGTCCAAGCGGGTTTTGAAGATCTCCAGAGAAGGAGACTCCACAACCTCTCTGGGCAGCCTGTTCCAGTGCTCTGTCACCCTCACTGTTAAGAAATTTTTCCTTAAGTTCCTGTGGAACTTTTGATGCTTCAGTCTGGGGCTATTTCCTCTTGTCCTGTCTCTGGCCACCACTGAAAAGAGGCCAGCACCATCCTCCTCACTGCCTCCCTTGAGGTACTTATAGACACTGATCAGATCCCCTCTCAGCCTTCTCTTCTCCAGGCTGAACAGGCCCAGCTCCCTCAGCCTCTCCTCATAGGGCAGATGTTCCAGGCCCCTGATCATCCTTGTGGCCCTGCGCTGGACTCTCTCCAGCAGCTCCACATCCCTCTTGTACTGTGGAGCCCAGAGCTGGACACAACACTCCAGATGTAGCCTCACCAGGGCTCACCCAGGATCCCATTGGCCTTCTTGGCCACCAGGACACACTGCTGCCTCATGGTCAACTTGTCGTCCACCATGACACCCAGGTCCTTCTCTGCAGAGCTGCTCTCCACAAGCTCGGTCCCCAGCCTGTACTGATGTCTGGGTTATTCCTCCCCAGGTGCAGGACCTTGCACTTGGCCTTGTTGAATTGCATGAGGTTTTTCACTGCCCAGTTGTCCAGTCTGTCCAGGTCCCTCTGGATGGCAGCACAGCCCTCTGGGGTATCGGCTACTCCTCCCAGTTTGGTATCATCAGCAAACTTGCTGAGGGAGCACTCTGTGCCTTCATCCACGTCATTGATGAATAAATTGAACAGGACTGGACCAAGGACTGACCTCTGGGGGACACTGCTAGCTACAGGCCTCCAACTAGACTCTACACCGCTGATCACCACCCTCTGAGCTCTGCCATCCAGCCAATTCCTAATCCACCTCACTGTGCACTCATTCATCCCACACTTTCGGAGCTTGCCCAGGAGGATGTTGTGAGGGACGGTGTCAAAAGCCTCGATGAAGTCGAGATAGACGACATCCACTGCTCTCCCCTCATCTATCCAGCTGGTCATTCCATTATAGAAGGCTATCAGGTTAGTCAAGCAAGATTTCCCCTTGGTGAATCCATGCTGACTACTCTTGAGCACCTTCTTGTCCTCCATGTGCCTGGAGACAACGGCCAGTATGAGCCGTTCCATCTCTTTTCCAGGGACGGAGGTGAGGCTCACTGGCCTGTAGTTGCCTGGGTCCTCCTTCTTGCCTTTTTTGAAGACTGGCGTGACATTGGCCTTCTTCCAGTCTTCCGGCACCTCCCCCATTCTCCGGCACCTGTCAAAGATGATGGAGAGCGGCTTAGCTATGACCTCTGCCAGCTCCCGCAGCACTCTGGGGTGCATCCCATCAGGGCCCATGGGTTTGTGGGTATCGAGTTTCCTTAGGTGCTCTCTGACCCAATCTTCCTCCACCCAGGGCAAGTCTTCCTCTCTCCAGGCTTCTTCACTTGTCCCTAGGGCCTGGGGCTCTAAAGGGCTGGCCTAGGTAAACACTGAAGCAAAGAAGGCATTCAGCAACTCTGTTTTTTTTTTTGTGTTATTCACAACCAGGGTACCCACCCCATTCAGCAGCAGACCTACATTTTCCCTGATCCTCCTTTTGCTGTTCATATATTTGAAGAAGTTTTTCTTGTTATTTTTAACATCCCTTGCCAGATTGCATTCCAAACGTGCCAAACAGGAATGATTATTCAGCTTCCCAGAGAAAGGAATACTGTGCATATCTTATGACTACGAATATTCTAGCATTGAATTGCAATCCTTAAAGTTTCAGCAAGAGTTAAATAGGAATATTGACCAGTTACAAGTTTTCCTTATGACAAACATGAGTAGCTGCAACCATCCTGAATATAACCCGTTTTAAATTTAAAGGTATATGAATGTAAATGGTGACATTTGTCTAGATGACCAATAATTCTTGAGCTATGTACAATTTTATTTTGCTCTGAAAAGCCACCATGCCCTCCAGTTGATGATCAGGATGCTGCTGCTCCTTAGTCCCCCACACTACATATTTTGTCTCAATGTATTAAAACTATGCTTGCAACTCAGGACGCACACTTCATGTATATTAACCTCTTTTCTAGGAAATATTACTTCATCATCCATCAAACTGCTAACCATTGGATTTTTGATAAATGCTTTATTAGGAGATAACTGGGATATGGGCTGCCTATATTTACCTAAGGTAACTTGCATTTTATTTATGCTATGAAACACAAGTTAATGTATTTCCTAAGAGAGGGAAATGTACTAATTCATGGGTGAAGAAAGTAAATATTGTTGGTTGGGGAGGATGAAGTAAGTGCAAAGTAGATATGTAAGTGCTGTATGTAAAACATAGAGACTGCAAACTGCCATTAGAGTGGATATAAGAAATACGGAGAATGATGAGCAAGCAACGACTTAAAAATTAAGCATGAAAATTGTCACATGAGAGAGCATCCTTCATGGAAGATTGATCAAACTTGACTACTAACCTGTCAGACTAAATCTCTAGAGTCTCTCATTCACAGGAAAACAAGAAGGCCAGCCCACAGTCTAGCAATCAAAGAAAAAGAAATGCTACAACATAATTACTCTTGAGTTCTAATGCAATTAAAAAAACATAAAATTGCTTAGTTGATGAAATTTGTTTCACTTCACAGTGTTTTCTGGAGCAGCAGCAACATGTTCAAAGATGCATGCAAGGTTAGATATGATAAATGCCTCACAACTATTTAATTTTATAAATGATAGCATTTCTTTCCACCACAGCCATCCTAAGGCTTATTGTCTTGTCAGTGACAAGCACATACAGCAATTTGCTATGACCCAAGGTCAGTAGAACACATCGGACTTGATAAGCTTGGTAGTGACTTCGGATTTAAGCACGCACATGCATAAAGCACTCAATTTATCAAGATTCCCATTAGGTCAGAGAACTGTGCTATAAACAGAGCTTTAATTTAGTTTTAATCATTTTAGAGCCTTTATTGATCCATAGTACTGAGAACAAAGAGCTCTAAGAATACTTGTTATGTTCCTGCTGGGAAAATACACATTTGGTACATCTCAGGGGTTTCACCCATCTTCTTACACAAAAACAAGCTGAAAAATCAGCTGAGGAAATTACAAAAAAACAATCATCTACCCTGCCTCTTCAGAGGCAATCCTACAACAGGTAATTATATTAAGGTAATCCTTACTTATGAAGCCCCAATACTATATTTCCTCCACCTGCACAGGACATATGCATTACTATACAGTATTTATTTCAGCATAATGTTTAAAAATAGATTCAAATAGATTCCTTAGCAATAAGAACTCACCCAATACTCCTGCTAAAGAAGTTACAACAATGGAAAAATATCATTGATTTTGGATCTAGATTTGTTTTTTCAATGTTTAGGTTTAATCCTGTCTGGTGGTATTTGAAACACTAATGCTCTCATTTCAAACCACTTTACATAAATTCAAGAAAGTTTCCCTCTTGCAGGATCATTATTAGTTATGATTTAGGATGGACATTAAAGCTCTTCCAGTTATATTTCCCAATCTTGGTTTCCATATTTCACCCTCTCATATTGTAAGCTGTGCTGTAGGGATTTTCCTTACTTGATATATTTTTTTTTCCATATTGAAGCTGAGCAAGAAATAGACTGGTCATGTTAAGGTGGGTAAAAATAGTAGCATTTAATGAATGTCACAGTTGCATAGAACATTTAGAGTGGGAGGAAAACAATAAAGATTTAAACAGATTTTAATTAAAAATGAGATGATCTCATATAATGCATATGTTCTCAGAATATAAAACCAAGCTACCACTGTATCTACTGAATATTCAGGCTATCACTATATATATTAATCATGAATATCTGTATTTCAAGCACATAATTACATCCTTATTTCTCATGAGAAAGCTTTCTGTTCATGTTCCTATTAAACAGCTAAAAATTATCGGTCACAAGGGACAAGGCATCTTCCAGTTCCATGAAAACCATAAGGAACATAGGACAAGAAGTTCTGTCTCAGCAGCAGATGGGAGATAGTATAGGAGCTTCTAGGCTCATTTCTCACTGATTGCACCAGTGCTCAAACGGTGTTAGCACATCTAGGTAAATAATACTGTACACCACAACAAAAGATATAGTTCCTTTATTTCTTCCTTCCCTATAAGAAACTCTGAAATCCTAGACATATCCTACAAGCCACTGTGAAAACTGCCCAGGATGCAGCAGGACCACTGCTGTCTGATGTTGCTTCCTAAGCAACAGCACAGGACCTGAGCATACTGGAGATGTTGAAACAGTTACTGCCAGTGCAAACATACCACTAACCTCACTACTCTGTGAGTTCAGCTTTCATATGCAGAAATCTCTTTCTTCTGCCCTTTTCTTTAGTCACTAACCCTGCACAGAGGTTTCTCCACCCAAGACCTTAGTAGCTCCTTCTTCTCCAGAGCCCTGTCCCTGCCTTACAAGAATGGCATTATTCACATCAGATTTTAAAAGTGAGAAAAGAGAGATAGATTTAGGGGGAAAAAAAAAAAAGAAAGAAAAAGAAAAAGTACTTCAAAACTTTCTGTCCAGGAGGAAAGGCTCTAGCCTTAAATCCTTTAGACCAAATGTTAAAAGAAAAGTGGACCCCTCACTCATCCAGCAAAAAGATACTCTGGAAAGAAGGCAACTTCTCACTGAGGAGATGCTGGAGATGCTCTGGTTCTCTTCCTTACTCTTAACACCGAAGTGCCAAAGAAGAGAGTCCAAAATCCATCACTCGCACAGGCAAAAAGGGATATACCTCTTCCTACTTGAAACAAAGGAAAGGCCAACCCTCTTTTCCAGAGTAATCTATCTCTTCTCCAAACCCCTTGAACTAAATGTTTCTTCCAAAGACAGTGAAAATAGGAAGATCTTAGCCTGAGTTTGAGAAAGGTGCAGAACTCAACATTTTCCTGTCTTAAGAAGATGGGTCCAAAGCTCAGAAAGGAAAACAGCTTTTCAAGCTTCTCTATAAAAACATTAAATTTGCTAATAGGTGCCTGTTCTACAAGTCTCCACTTTCTCTCTCATCAACCAGCAAGCTCTTGTGTCATTAGGCACACTACAGATATTGAGCACCATTAGAATATCCAAAATACTAGCAGGCTGGTAATGGGCAGATGCCTGGAGCATTAGACTCTGGACTTGAAATCTCGCCTCTGTAGAAAAAAACTCACCCTCTGGGACAGAACAAGCTAATAAAATGTTGAATGTGCAGTTATCCAGAGGATACTTTCAGAGAACCAGCTTCTAGAAGACTGTTTTCTGTACTTAAACTCCAGGATGTGCACAAGACTCTTGGAATATTCCTTAACTGACGACATTTCACAGTATTTCTGTAGAGACTGCTAGCAGACTGTCTATTGCATTGCGCCACTGGATATAATGTCAAACAAAAAAAGTAAAACAAAAGTAGTAAAAGTGATAAAAAGTCTCTTCAACTATGCCTATACCATCATATGCATTTTTGTCACTTGGAGGTCACAGGCAGAACAATGCCTTCTTCAGGGATGTCAAAGCTGGCCTCGATAACATGTTGCCAACGTGTGGGTGGGGGAAGCTTTGGAAGTTTATCATTCCACCCATTTTCACAAGAGATAAGTATTTGGACCATTATCTTTCTGGAACAGGAAAGGTGTTTCTGTGTACTAGATCTTTTTTTCAGATAAACTGATTAAATATGATTTGGGACAAAAGTGAAATTTATCACTATTTACTGGCAGTTAAATGGATTTTTTTTCTAAATGGTTCAGTGACCCCTCAGATTTTTATCCACAACCAGCAAATCTACTAATATTCACTCTCTGTGCCCAAAACCAAGAATTATCAGTATGTAACATGATCCAGTACTTCTACCAGTCCAATGGGGAAGGAGCATATTGAACTCAACCAAATGCACAAGTTTTAAAATGTCTAATCAGAGATAGACACAGCTGCTTCATCAATGTCTTTAATAACTCAACTGGCAAAACTGCCAAAGAAAATTGTGTTTATGTTATGTGGTTTTTTTTTTAACATTTTCTAAAATATTTTAAGGTAGGGGCTTAAGGATTTAGTCTATTTACAGAGATTACTATACTATAAACAAATTAACATTTGTATCCAGCATGACTTCTTCAGTAGTTGACACTGTCTAAGTCTTCATTTATAAACAACTAGATATAAAAATGTCATGATATATTTTTTAAGAAGTATGTTACTTCACATCCAGCAATACACTCTATATTCACTACAGTTGCTCTAGCATTGGCTAGAAACCTACAAATTTGGCACTAAAAGAAATAATGAGAAACATATATATAATCAGATGAATCCAGCTTTGCATGTTAATTATATTTTTAGGTATTCCATTAAAGTAGGGTTGTTTCACCAAATTATGGCATGCACTATACAGTTTTGTATCAGAGTTCTCAATGCCATTAAGCATAAAGGCACCTGTAAGCACTGAGCTCAGCCCTGACTCACAAACTCCATTCTCTCCTTGACAAAATAACTTCCTCAGGATATCACAAAAAGGATAAAGAGAAACCAAGAGAAGGAAAAAAAAAGTGGGGGAGGGGCCATGGCTGGAATCAGCAGAAGTGTTATGTGCATTTTTGTAAATGAATAATTCTAAGCGAAAATAATGTGAATCTGTTCATTCAGTATCCTATTGCACAATACCAATAGCACATTGGAAGAACTCAGCCTCCCTTGGGACATTGATTCAAACGCAGAGACATTAAATGAATGGAGGAACTGATGCACATGTGAACACATAACAATGCCTAAACCAAGAAACAACAGCTGTTTTACAGTAAAGAAAAACACCTACCTCTGAATTAGAGCAGTATGAGCATGAACACATGCTCCACTTACTCATCCCTTCTGCAAAAACAGCATTTTCCATGAAAATGGGCAAGGACACGAGCCCTTCAGCCATCCCTCCTGCATCAGAGTAGAAACCACTGGAAAATAAAACAGTCCTTCTGCCCCCAACCACACACAAATCCTGATGATACCTTACAACGATTCAATAGAACAACTAATTGGCAAGATACCATTCCTCCACGTAGGACCAATAACCAACACAAACAGAAGAAAAACAAAACCAGGTAAGACAGCTATTTGAAGTAAAGAGAACAGTAAAGATCTATATACAAAGCTGATGAGAAGCTCAACTTCAGCAACCACAGCTGAAACAGTGCCCAGTGAAGGAGACACAAAACAGCCTCGGGATCCTACATGTTGCAGACCACCCACTTTCAAGGTCAGCCGAACACCCTCCTGGCATAATTTGCCAGCCAGAGAACACACATCACTGAGTTCAGCAGTTTTATCAAGTTTCCCTGGAGTTTCTCCTACCTCAGTAAGCACGCACACACACAAACTCTGCATACCCCTTGCAATAACTGTAAACAAACACCTAAGTACAGCATAATCTGCTCTTTTATTTCCTTCCCTAGCTAGAATGGCAAAAGCACCCAGCTAAAATCTCTCAAACTTTCAAGCCAAAACCCTTCAGTTCTTTCAGGCCAAAGCCCTGGAGCTCTTTCAAGCTCTGTCATACATTCATTTTATACTTCTTTTCCTCTTCTTTCCTAAAATAATCCTTTCATCTTGTACTCCAGGAAACACCTGTTTAGGATCCTCATGCTAAAAAAAAAAGAAAAAAAACAACAACAACAAAAAACAAATTTTGTATTTACAGTCTAGTTTTACAATTTTTCCCAGACAACTAAAATGTCTTTGAGGCCAAACAAGTACAGATTTCTATCCTGAAATAATATACTAAACCAATAATAGAACAATAGAGGGATTTTAAAGTCCTTTACAAATATTGCCATTCCTGCATGCAGTCATTACTTTGTTTCATTCTTATTACATAAAATAGTAACCTGAGGCAGACACCTTAAACAAAAACCCCCAAATAGATTACAATCTATGCTAGGTTACCAAAAAATACAAACACATATTTCTTGTCTGCTAAGAAAGGATTCGGGAAATCAATTTTATGGAAAAAAAAACTTATTGTCTAAGTCTTTTTTTCTCCCTCAATATTAATAACATTATATTCAGTCTGTTCCTGAGAGGGGAAAACAAAAGACAAAAAAATCTAACACAATTACAGGTTTATTGGCACCTTGAAAAGTAAAAAACCACACACCAACAGACTTAAAATTGTAGGATTTTGAGCTGTGGTTACTGGCTCTGAAGCAAGTACTTTGTAGCAGAGCAATTTAAGACAGATGGAAGGAGCTGGCATGAGGAAGACTGGGTCTCAGAACTTCCAAGATCAGGCATGCTTTTATAAACAAATTTCTGTCAAACATCAACACAAAATCTCTGAGAGAGTGGTGAAGCTCTCAGGCAGTGTTAAACAGTTTGAGGAAATATTCTTGAATAATTTTGAATAATTCTTGAATAATTTTCAATTCCTTTAGAGGATTGTTTCACTTTCTACAGTGATAACTGGTAAATTCTCTAACCGGATTCATGTGTCTGCAGCAGCTGTGTATTAGAAGCATGCAGCTCTGCACTGCTGCTTTTTGGGTCACTGCCTCTCAGTTATTATCTTTGTACCTTAAAGAAGCAAAATCTAGCATATTCATATAACATATGATTAATGATACTGCTGATATTGACATCACCTTGCTATCAAGTTTCAGAACATTGCATTAAGAAATCCTGGGCAAATCTATTCTTCTCTGCTCTTTTGCTTTCTTCTAGTTTCTCTGAAGGAAGTTTCTCTGTCCAGTAAAATCTTACACAGACATAAACACGGAATTTGCCAGACAAATAATATATGCCTTTCCCATAATTTTATAATTGCTTCTTCCACAACTATTGCAGAATTGCAGAAATCTCTGAAGTGATGCAATAATTTGCAGTAATAAGACGCAGGGTGAAAACAAACCAAAAAAAAAAGATCATTTTCCTTCCTGGAGTGCATCTAAGAAACTACCTTCATAAAATACATACTGAAACAGCTTTTAATACTGTTTTTAATAATGACACATCATGCAAATGTGTTTCAGCTTTGTCATTGCTGGTAAGTGTGATGCAAAGCTGTGGCACAAAATATTCTGGCAAAAGAGAAAAAAAATATAAGAAATATTTCTCCCTAGGGCTTTCTCAAAATTAAAGAGAACCAAAATAAAAAGAAGTTTTATTGATATATAAATATTCTTCCTGTCAAAGACAACTTTAAGGCCTAGTATGATCGAAAAGTATCAGAGATTAAGTCAGATCATGAAACTACTACTAGGTAATATTCATCATTCTAAGCTGGTTCAAAAAAAATTCACTAAAAGTAATGCTAGTTTGTTAGTTCTCCTCTTACCTCAAACACCATACAATAGCATTAAAAAGCAATCCAGGCTGGGCAGTAAACAAACATTTCTTAGCTCTTCTTTACAGCTGTGGCCTAAAAACAGCCTTTTGACATTTGGCTAGCAATAAGTTGTGTAAACCTATCTAGATTTTTAGAGGGAAAAAGCTTTGAGTGCAATGTAACTCTTAGATCTCTCCCCTCTACAATTCCTCTTTACTCTAAAGAGCACGCTATGGAAAGTCAGCATACTTTTGAGTTAAGACTCTGCCAGTTTCTGATATTTCCACTGGAGAAAAAGTTTTTACTGCATTATGTAATTTATTATCTCTCTCCACAAAATCCACACCTTCTCTGCAAAAACTAAGAACTCTTTCAATCCCAAAATGACAAATTAAAAAAAAAAAAAAAGCAAAAAGCTATGAAATTCCAGGCCATTATAAAACACAGATCCTCTGCTTTTTTTTTTTTCCCCTAAACTCAGTCCCTGAGGTTTAGAGGCTTTAGATAACTTGACACAACATATTTTATCCATATTAGCAAGTGGCTCAGTAACTGGTTCTCACCATTTTTAGCAGGGCTGGTTTTGTTCAATGAGTTGCTGTAATCTGTAACATAACTCTCTTTTCAGCTAAAGTACATCTCAGACACCTATACTTCGATTTACACCATGTCTCTACTCACACTCCAGCTCTTAGATTACTTGTGAAAATTATCTTCGTGTATTAATAAAGCAGGGTTATTTTTCCACCTATTTTATCTCCAGGCTTCATAACTATGCAATGAGACTGGATGTTTTCACTACCAGCAGCATTCCCTTTTGATCATGGAATTAGTTCCATATCGTCTAGAAATTTATAACATTTAGGAAACTGAGAAAATACTAAAGACTTCAGTTTTTTAGGAATCAGAGATGTGAGGGAGTAGCCTTAGACAGACTCAAATGTAGGCTCCTAATATTTCTTCCTCACTTTTTTACTGGTCCATAAGTACATTGGGAATGTGGTACAGCAGTGACTCTTGTTTTTAATAAAATTTGCAGGATAAAATGAATAAGGACATATAAAATGTGTTTGCATTGTATTAGTACAATACACAACTGGATGCTCTCATAGCACCTGAGCCAAAGCCATATAAAGGATTATTCAGCCCTACACAAAAGATAATCTCCCTTGCTATTTTTAGTGAAATTAATGGAGAATATACAAGAAAAGCTACTCCCGCACTGACTTTCAGGCACTTTGTTTCTCTCAGAGTAATGGAGCCAGTAAGTTTCTTTGCTCAGTCCAGCCATATGTTATGTAGCTACAGATACTATTTTCTTAGTTACTCAATTCAAGTCCTGACAGGAAAATACTTTTTTGCATTGTGGCAGTGGGTACACAAGGCATTGATCTACTTGAGAAATTCTGATCCCATTTCCTTTGTTCCACATAATATTATATTTAGCGATGTTTATATTTCACTTTCTGAATTTATCTTACTTGGAAATGATGTTCTTCTTTCTGCCTTAACTGTGACTGAAGCCAAGTTGTTCTTAATCCAGGTAGCAGTTACTCCCTTGCATACTTTGCAGCAATGAAGTTAATTTCCATTATGCTCCTTGTGGATGGAAACCAGGTGGTGCTTGAGATTTGAGTTTGCTACTTCATAGCTGTTTGGGCTGTAGAAGAGCTGGGGGACTGGGAAAGCCAGCTTGTGTTACATGAGAGCTGCAAGGGGAAAAGCGAAAAGGGAAATAAAAGAGAAGAAAACTAGAGGTAGGGAAAAGGAAGAGGTGCATCAAACCGTTAGGGTATGGTTTGAGAAAGGAGGAAGGAAAAGGAGACCATGAGAAGTGATTAAGTGGGGGAAGGAGGGAATTAAAAGACACTGCAAGATGTGCCCCATGTACCTGTGATATGGGAGTCGCTGTCTGATTACCTACTCGAGAAGCCTATTTTTTTAAGGGTATTTTGGGTTATATTTTGAATGTGAATGCATGCATGTACTTTGTGGATTGAAATTTAAGGAAATTCCCTTAATTCCCTTGCATGTATTAAATAAAAATTAAAAATATATATTTTTTAAAAATCTGTGTTTAAAATCATTTGTATCTGAATGTTTGTATCTCAGCCTGTAAAATGTCTATCCATTTTGTAAAATGCAGACTGCATAGAAACTTTTACAAGACTCCTTGAAAATAAGATGTGTGACACAGGCTGCTAATCATAATCTGAAGAGAAGCTGTTTCCCTTTGTTGCTTAAACCAGATACCAGTCTAAGAAGTCGAATATATGGCTGCACTCAGTGGTTAGAGGGTCTGGCTTTAGTCTTGTGAAGGTGAGCAGCAAATTTAAGCTGTTTTTTAAATATTTCTTGGCATATGCAGTTTTAAGAGAAAATGATGTTTTAGGAATTATCATTTATAATTGCAGCTTTTACAAAATGCAGTGAGTAAAGAACAGGTTGTTAACATTGTTTGTTTTTGTCTTTTTTTTTTCTATTGAAATTATTCGGAGTTTTGCATGTACTAAAAAAAATAAACAAATAAACTAATGCTGGTATCTTTAGAGAATATTTTCAAATAATATAAACTCATGTTAACCTCATTTTTATTCTAGCAGCTTTTACAGAGTAAAATTTTAATTTTAGCTATTTTTTATGATAATTCACATAATCTGAAATCATTTAAAATGCATTTTTGTGATGACAATTGAAGTCAGATGGAAGTAATCAAGATTAATGTATCAAGGGTCATGCAGGGGTAAGGTAAATGGCTTGTGGTGTTCTATAGCAATTCTGCCTAGTCCATTTAAAAGCCCCATTGGCAGCCTCTAAAGGTAGTTTGATCTAATTACCACTATGAGGTTGTAAACTAAAGGAAGTTCTGTTCATCATCCCATGTGGTACTGTCTCTGCCAAAAGAACTGCAGGCTCAAATCAATTATTATTTTCTACGACTAGTTTGTTATTTCCATGGTCTCAGATTAGTGTTTCTGGATTTTATCTGAAAATTGTTGCCCTGTGCGGCACAAAGTCATTAATTTCCTGGCTTTATTTCACTATTTTATTATATATTAACAGGAAACTACATTCTGACCCACAAAGGAGTGTGAAAGTTGCAATGCTGAGAAGATCAGCGCTACAGTTGGAAAAAAAGTCCAACCAGAATTCTTGAAAACCAGCCACACTTTCTAAGAAATTAGAGAGGGGTGGATAGCCCATTTGCACTTTTAAAATTGAAAACATTTTGTTCTATTTTAATATTACTGGTCTATTCACACTGCGGATCAGTTAGATTCTTGAATCTAACTTTCCTTTTTGTCTCCTTTACATACATTCCTGCCTGGCAAACCAACAAATGCCCAGTGCTGGGTCCAGCATAAGAGATTTTGCTCTTCCATGTGGAGGGTGGGATGAACTCTTTGAAAAGCAAAAAGTTTTACCATGTGGGGTTAAAAAGCTGCGGTTTTGGCTACAGTGTCATGACTACAATAAGCCTCATAATGCTTTAAATGTATAATTTTCTCCATGGGGGAAAAGAACTGGGTGTCACTGGTTATCTTCAGAATAAGGAATTTAGAATAAGAATAAGGAATTCTTCGCAGTTGTGCCTTGCCTGCCAAGGGTTAGACTTCTGGGGAAACACACGTGCTGGAAAAGTGCTGCACTTACTCTGATACCATGGCATCACTGCAAATTTTAACTTAGGCCTAATATTAATAGTCTAAGAAACAAGCCTTTTTAGGAGGCTTCAAAAGCATCTCCAGAATGCCCAAATATGGCAGGGATAAGTTACATACAAATTTGCAAGTTGTAGATGATTTATTATGAATGAAATATGTTACAGTATATAACAGACAATGTTTTCATTAATGCTTTGTTAGATATGAGCTCTAGTAGTTTTATTTGAATGACAAATTATATAGTTTTTCAACTATGAATCAAAAATACACAAACTGACACTGTGGGGATGCACTATCGGTGCATATAAAAGCTGATTTATTGTGTATGGGCTCAAATATCGAGTTTTATATTGCTCCACACTTGTTCCTATACACTCTAAAAAAGAATTCTCTAAGGACTGCAAGCAATTAAAAATTCCAGTGGGGAAAAATGAGGTAGGTGTCTTGACCACACTAGCACTCCAGAATCCAGCATCTCTGTGGGTTAATAAACTTTTCAGTTACTGTGTTTACTCCTCTACATATTACATGCAATATCTGCCTTTTTAGCAGTGCTGCTGAATGAGGTAATGCAGTACTTCCAATGTAGGAAAAAACAGCAGTAGGAGGAGAGAGTCTTCCTCCTATTTAGGAAGAGCACACCAGCCTGGCTGCTTTTGCAATCCTTTCCCTTTTACTATCTCAGCATCTCCAATTTGTTTGAGATGTTGGAGGATACATTCTTGACTAGTTCTTAGTTTACAATACACTTCAACATTTATATGGGAATAGAGGAGATCTCTTGAGCTCAATCTACATGGTATCTCAGCTGAATACAAACTATCAAGCTAGATGTTCTCTGAGATAAATTCAGTCTCCACGTACATGATATTAGCATGATCAGGTTATGGCAGAAGTTTTCTGATGTAGAAAGTATTAAACTTGGTTAAATCACTGTTTTCTCCCCTTCCTTTAGTGTTGCCAGTACTTTGTACTTTTAGTTTACATACTTGTTTTACAATTTTTTATTATTTATTAAAAGTGTTTTTTGCTATTGAAACAGAACTGTGTTTTAATTCTCTGAAAAGTTTGGAATGGGCCATTTCTAACAAAAATGGTAAGTGCTATAGGGTATGACCCACCTCTGTTGGTCCTGGTTTAGTATCCAGTTAATGCTGTCTTTTACAGACAGAAAGATAGTAAATGCATAAATATGCAGGGTACACAGCTTGATATAGTATAGATCTTCAATGTTTATTTCCAGAAATATTTAGCAGCAAACTTTATTCCAAGATTTACAAACTGACTGAATTTTTTAATGGCGATATAAATATTAAAGTAACATATTATAACTACAAAGAAGCTCCAGTCAATGGAAATTGGCTAAACTGTGTTGACCTGGAAAATGTTAAGGTATTTCCAGATATACACACACGTGTTTTAAATTCTTATATGGTGTAGTAAAGTATCTTACAATAAATTTCTTTCACATTTTAGTTGCCATGCAATTGTTTCTTGAATTACTTTTCCACATGGCCGCTGTTTAGTTCAAGAGAAGAAATTAGAAGAGAATTTATAACACTCTCTGTTGGTACTGGTTATAAAATAGCTATCTTCTTTGGGGAATAAGGAGGATATAAGGGCTTTCCAAAAACAAAAATATGCAGTGTGCAAAACCAAAGCCAATTTTCAATTTTAAGTAACTGAGTATATCACATAAAATGTCAAGCTATGATGTAGCAAAGCAAATAAACTGCAAATAAACTATTCATACTTTCAACCCAAATGGTACCTTAAAAGAATTCCATGGAAGGCATCAGCCCCTAGTGAAAGGACTTACTTACCACAAATTGTCAGTATAAAATACTGTTATGAGTTACATCTTTCAATTACTGGAAATATGATTGTAATAAGCGGGAGCTAAAATTTGACTTGCTTTTTAAGGCCCTCTGAAAATGTCAACACTATAGCACCATATTACTTGGTCAGGACATCTGTGAAACTGCACAGATCATATATGTGTATGTGTATGTATATAGATAGATAGATAGATAGATATGAAATGCTTCTCTGTATCTATAGATCTTTAGAAGTGGCACACAGGTTGCATCTAAAAACACGTATACTCCTGCCTCTCTAACAAGGTTATCTTTGGTTCAGTGTACCAAAACAAACTGCATATCCAGACAAGGATTCATCGAACCAGGAACAGAAAGGATGGAGAAAGAAGCTCCTGATGGGGGAAAGAGCAAGAGGAATAGAATGAAGGGAAATCACTAACGCATGTGTTTAGACAACATTGACCTTAACAATATTCAGGTAAACTACAAAAGCAGGCAGTGCAGGAAAAAAAAATCTTAAAAAAATCCATCTCAGATTTTCAGACTATTCAACCAGTTTGTGTGTCACCAAAATCTAAGCACTTATAGCATAGCTGAACAGCAAAGCAGGCAAATTAAAGACATGTGCCCTGTTTGTCAGAGCAACACCAGACAGCTTCAGTAACTCAGTGAGGCCCCATTTCTATTGCTTAAAAGCACAGTGCTTATAAAACAACTCATAGGCAACTCCAGCCTATGACCTAATGTACTTTTAAAAAATGTGCTTGAAAGTGATACTACTGTTTATATTAAATGTAGTTACTACACCTCAGTATCCATTTAACTTGTGATTTTTTCTTCCCCTGAAGTCCTGCAAGGATGATTTCAGTCTGTTCACAAAGGACTTTTTTTCTTCTTGATTCTTGTATACTTGACAGTCGTTTGTTTGAAACTCTCTCTTCTAACTACAGGCCATCAAATATTGTCATTTAATGCACAAAGTAATGGACTCAGAATCTGCTCTGTTGGAACAGAAGAAGAAACCACAAAGGAAAATGATTATGGTTTTATGAGTAGGGACCTATAGTTAATAGAGGTTGTGTCAAAAAACTACGTTATGTAGCATTTACGTAAATAGTGAGATCTTTAGGATTACTGAAGTATTGAGATCTTGAAGGCTCAGTTAAAATAACTATAGCCATAGCACATCTAGCTATACAAGAGGTGCACAACAGCAGTAGATAGCTGAGGCAGTGTGCTCCAGGTACCAGCTGCTGGAAAGGTCCTGGAGGATATGAGCACGACTAAGACAGTTTTGCACCTCTTCAGCAGTTAAATCCATGTTCAAAGCTCCTCTTGAGGAGGAGAATCCAGAGGATGAGTTGAAAAATTTAAGCTTTTCTTCTAGGTTGCCTGCTTCTCCGCCGATTATAGAGAGAGCCAACGGGGTCTAGACAGGTAATTTAAGTGCCCAGCATGAGGCTGATTTTCCTAAAGTTGATTAGAATTCACTAAAAGCTGTATTTTGACTGTTTTAATAGATAAACAGAAGAAAATATTCTGTGCCTTAAAATCGCTTTGTTTCCCTTCCCCCCGCCCCCCCCCCCAAAAAAGGAAAAAGAAAAAAAATACAGATCTGTAGATCTGTAACTCCTTGTAACTCCTAAAATTTCCCCAGACTGATCTTTCCCATGAAGCTGAGAGGTGTTAATTTATAGCAAGGAGGAAGAGGCAAAATAGGGAATGTTACTCTGCTTTTGAATTCCTCTGACTTCTGCTACACATGCTTCTGTAGCACTTTCCATCCTGATACGGTCTAGCTCTGCCTGCCTCTCCCAACAAGTGGGACTCCAGGTGGCTTCCCCACTCTGGTCCAAATGTGGGAAAGCTGTCTGTGAAATTATTAACAGCCCTATACAGTAAGCTCATAACAGGAGCTTGGAAAAGCACTTTTCAGTGGGTACCTGGTTATCTTCTTGTCACAGTCTGGCAGAGAATGTCATTCTGCAAATTTCAGCTCTATTTCTGTTTCCATGGTTTGAAACCAGCTATATCTAAGTTTTTCATGAAGTCTGAAGTGTCTTTCGAAATAGAGGTCTGTAAACTCGCACTTACGTTACTTTTCAGTCTGTATGCTTTGCAGTCAATAAAGAAATGCTGAATTCAAAAAGAGTTCTGTTTAATTTGCCATAATTAAAATGTGCTGTTACAAGGAGCTGATTGCAGCCTGTATTAGCTGTACTACTGTTTATACACAGTACTGCTCTCTGCAAGAGTCAGTGAGGACTGTTTATGGTTATAAGAGGCTATAAATTCAAGGGCTGATAACTAATAAATGTTTTGTATTCTTATGGAGCTAAAATGTGTTTATTCCTAATTTCCACAGCAAGCATGTAAAATGCAGCTGACAGTGCTGATGTTTGTTTATGAAAAGATCATTTAGATATTAATCTGATTCCTTCTACTCAACCCCCAACTGAATAAACTGAGTGTCTTGTTGGCTATACAGATCAGAAATGTTGCAAATACTTCAGAGGAGAAGGTTTAAGCAATATTTTTAGGTCTTCTGACCCTAGCTGGCACTCTTTAAATAAATGTTTAGTGTAGCCATAATGGTTAAACATTTATTGTTAATAAACTGTATTTAAATACTGTGTATTTCTCTACAATGATGCTTTATTAGTTTATAAGGAAACTAAAAGCAGAACTTGCAATTAGTTGACATTGCAGAAATCTATTCCAAAAAGTGGTTTAGCAGTCAAGAGTTTACGTAAAATTGAGCTTAGTTGCAACAGAATAATACAGGAAGGAAGGAAAGGTTCGGCCATGTACGTATTTGGAAAGCCGTCTTGCACTAAAACTTATTGTTTTGGACAAAGTCAGTAAATGAGCGTCCCATCTGGTACAGTTTTAAGGAAAGGCAAGCCCTGTTTCTTCTGAGCAGCTGTACTCCATAGTGCTCAGTGGCAGGCACAAAAGGAGAGGAAGCAAACAAATGCAGAACTAGCAGGATTTTGGAAGAAGCAGAGGAGATTCCAACATCTGCAGGATTTATTGGAGCCATTGAGAACTCCCACATTAGCATGCAGTCCTTGTGTCATCCTTTCACCTTCGCTATCCTCTGTCCCAGCCCATGGTGTCTACAAGCTCATATGCCATACACGCTGTTCACAGGATGGCTGCATATGATCAAACCAGTCCAAGCTGTGAGAGAACCTACTTTCATTAGAAGCCAGTGTTGAGCATAAGTTTGGAAGACTAGGTATTCACTGCAGTTGTCCTTTAAGCATTTCCCATTCTCTGAGAAAGCCACTGTAATTCGGACATTGAAATACTTGTATTAAGCCAGTTAAACTCTTGAGTTCATACTGAATATACTATCAAATACAATTGTAGTTTCAAAGAGAAGCAGCTAATTCTGGTGACAGCCTATGGCGCTTGTGTTTTGGCTTTATATGACAATAGTATGATCATTGTATGATTAATGATCTGACATGCTAGCAGTTATGGGCTAAAGCAGACAGTTAAAAGATGTTCTGAAATGACAAACACTGCCAAATGTGGATAGTTTGTGAAACTAACACATGAAGATGTGTTAGGTTGAAAACTGTGTCAATTTGGGAGCAGTAGAACCAGGACTGTCCATTAGCAGGTGAGGCTTCAGGAATACTTGATTTTATTCTTCTGTTGTGAGGCTGTTTGGAGTTTCAGGCTGTGGACAGATACCCTAATCCATCTGCTTCTATATTGGCTGAGGAATTTAATTTGTCTGAAATGAGTTAGAGACATCTGACAAGCTGATCATCCAGCAGATTTGAGAGGATAGTGAAATTGAGTGGGAGTGAAATGATGAGGAGCTGGGGACAGTAATTTAATTCTTGCTGCAACTCAGCCAACAACAACAAAAAAAGATATTCTTGCAACATGTAAGAGGTAGAATCAGTATTGCCTTTTATTATTTGGTCAAATATTATTCAAACATCTAATAATCCAATAAACCAAATAAATAACCCAATAAATTTATTTTATTTTACATTGCTAGCTAATAGTGAAAGATGGCTTAGTCACCCATCCCAACAACTAAGTATTTTTTTCAATTACCTGGGCTATCCAGTGACTAATGCTAACCACTGTGCCATGACAGCTTTGGACAAGTAACTCTTAGTACGTCTACACAGGTCTGTCTCGCTTTGTTCCTCTGACTGGTGAGAATTCTGGTGTAACTTTTAAACTGTAGGTACATGGTCTAGGATGAATTTTCAGGCAGTTCTTGATGCAACACTTAACACTTAAGTGCTGTACATGAAGCTCCTAACTGTGCATTTCAAATAGAGTGAAAGATCATAGAAAATCTATATCTCAAACTCTTTAACTTTCAAAGAATAATTTAGTCCTTACTCAGGAATACTTATTATTATGATAAATAATTTTTTCTTCATGATCTGTTTCCCCTAAGTATTTCATATTTCTCTCCCAGATTTGTTTTGCAGATGAGATGGTAACACCGTTTACCTAAAATAAGATTTATCTTCTGAGATTTGATCCCATTGTGTCTTTGACATGGATATCCAGGGATTTAAACAGCAAATATAAAAATCCCATGGCACAATACATTCAGCAGAGATATTTGAGCAGTATTTTACAGTTGCACAGAAGTATGTATTGACCAAACAGGATAGCTGTGATCCTAAAATCTCAGTTTTGAATCTTCGCCCAAGATCTGTATTCAGAAGACAGTCTTTGAAGATGAAGGAACAGTTACCGTTCAGCCTGAAATAGCAAATATTACATGGCTTTAAGCACAAGCCAGGATGTTTAATTAGTAAATAATGAGTGGAGTTCTTTGGATGGGATAATGCAGCCTTGCAAGCTGTTTCCAGCTGGTCCTTCTTGACTTGAAAAAAAAAAAAAAAACTTTTAATGTTGAAAATTTATCAGTTTCTCACTATTGGTTATCACTTTCTTGACACCTGATTAAAGGGACCAGTCTTTTTCAACAGGAGTCAAAGATTCTTGTTACGTCCAGCACCTATCAGAAGCCCAAAAGTCATAAACAAGTCGCCACTCTTTACACAAGCTCTCTGAATAGTGAATCCCATGTAATTTTATGGAGCCTGTGACAGACAGGTCTGGAGATTAACAGTATACACACAATAAATCTTGTGCTTCATGGATGTAGTGAGCTACCTCTTGTGGATCTGCAGTTGTGGGCAAGGGTATGAATTTTGCTTGATATCAGCTGTTTAACCCTACAGATGCTGCTGACACTTTTTAGTTTTACTACTGGCTAACTCCAGCAGCAGAAGTGTCAGACTGACAGCAGCTTGTTTCCAGTCTAATGCCCTGACTGTGCCATAAAAGCAAGTGCTGAGGCTGATTCAGATGCAAAATTTGTTAAATAAATGCTATCTGGACAACCCCATACTTGTCAGATCAATAGACTCCATGCATCCTGTACAGTTATTGCCAGACCTACAGTCCTCTCCATCTTAAAAGTGAGCTGAAGAAGGTCCTAACTAGATTGCTAAATAGTCTGGGCCAAAGAAGGAGGTGAGATCTGGAAACTCAAGTGCCATCCTGATATTCTGAGGAGCTGCTCAGTTCAGCTCTTCAAATAACATGAATTCCTACATTGTCTCACAATGAGTATGATCTTCGACCTGCCTTTTTTATGCCATCTTTTATGTCTTCAATATGATCTTAATATTCATTTTCCTATTGGGATGACCAGAATTTGCCTGATTTATCTGTTGGCAATTGGGACAACTAATTGAAACAAAATTGCTAGATTGGATTAGAGACTAGATAGATGCACATAGATCAATTGGTAATATTTATTTTGTCTCTCATAAATTCTGCTTACTAACTTTCTGAACGTTTATGGTCTGTATGACTCATAAGATCATAAAGTTTAAAAAAGTTTGTCTTCAATACCAATGTCTTTCCAGAGAGACTATAGGATTTTGGTATGTGGACGTTGCAAGTTGTTAAATGAAATACATAGGGCTGACCCTGAATGAAAAAGTTATTTTTGTCTAAACAGAATAAAGATCAAACTTTTCAAAATATATGAACTGTGTCAGACTAATTCAGAGGGTGGTTTGCTTGTCTTTTTCTTACTTAAAAAGCATTTTTATGGAAATAACCTTATTGACAGAAAAAAAAAAAAAGCTATTCTTGTAAATGTGTTGACTGCCTGGAACTTGATCTGGAAAGCCAGCTGATGCACTCTAAAGTGAGTTTCTGTTTCAGCATTTATATTACCAGTTTTGAGAGTTTTATCTCTGACAGCAGAAAAAAAAAATGTTTTCAAGTGTAGTCTCAACAACATGGTTTCAATAAAGTGTCTCTACTAATCAAGCTAACAGCCAGGCAGGAAATTAATTTGAAATTTCCTTAGAGACATACTTAAGTATATGAGTAACAGTGTGATTTATTTCTCTTCAGGCTTGCTTCTAGAACTGTTTCAAGCCTGAAGTCAGGTAAAGATAGTCTGGTGTTCTTGTAAAGAAAAATATGTATACGGTTTTTTTATCTTCCTCTTTCTTCTAGGCCCAGTTCTGAGTGTAATTGGAAGACTATTTGAGGGGAAGAGGGTGGGACAGAGTAGTTCAATTTAATGAAGGCAGAAGAGCAGAGGTTGAAGAAGATGGAAAGGGAGAAGGACTGAAACAAGCCAGAAACAATAATCAATGATTCAATCTCATTTCTGATCACCTGTCTTGCATATTCCTGTCAGTGCCGCCAAAGTAGGAGCTTTTATGCCAAGTACATGCACTTCTGTGCTGTGTTGGTTTTGTCTTACTCAGGGTACTTGCACATGGAATACACGTGAAAAATCTGGACGGTGTACCTGAAGAACAGATACAAGCGTGAGTGATGTGTTGCAGTTGTAGAGGTTTTTTACAAATTCAGTTAGTAATATAGCCCACTTCTATTTGAGTTAGTTGACTTCCACTTAACACAACCCTGAGCGTGAAAGTAATAAGATAATACTTATGCCTATGATAACTCAATATGATATGTCTGATTCTTTTTTCAACATCTTAATCTTATTATGTGTTGAGAATTGTTTTTCTGCCTGCGTTTGAATAAATCTTGAGCCATTTTGCACCTTAGGAGAGTTTTCTGATGTCTTAAAGGTTCTATTCCAAGACACTTTCTACTCCTCTATTAAGACAAAGTAGCTGCAGTATGCATTTGCTGTACTGCATACATTTGCTGTATTGCAGTATATAACCTGCTGTACTGTAATGTATGTACTGCCTTTAAGTAATCTTTGGTACCCACACTAGGTCATTTACTTGTTAGCACAGATCTGCTTATAGGATAAATTATCCTGCTTCTCAGCTGTGGTTTGCAGCTTTACTTTGCTGCCATGGCATCTAGGTATTTGATTGCATTATTGGAAGCTTTTGTAAAGACCATGTGTTTACTTTCTTTGCGGAAAGTATTACTATGGAAAAGCTGTTTGCAGACCAGAATGCCCTCGAGAGGGTGCTTAAATATCTGGAATATCTTGAGCTGGCCAGGAGTGGCCTGCAGCCCATGGACCCGTTGCTTCCAGTTTCACAAAGGGGTAACAGATGGACAAATATATGACTATGCACAGAAGTGGTGCTGAACAGGCCAAAGAAAGAACGCTGGAATCTAGTGATACCAGGGGAATTCTGAGACGAGTTCAGCACAGCTTTATCCAAAATCAAAAGCCACAATCATTTCCTTCCTTGTCTCATGGAACAAAACTGGGTTAACGTGGTATCTGGCTTTTTGAAAGGCATTACATAACCCCCTTTGCTAATGTTTTTAATAAGAAATCTTAGTATTAACTGTTGAAACTGATGTATATCTCTAATGTTTACAGCTTTATTCCTACAGCCATTGTGAAGATTACTCCTATGGAAATGACATAAAGGTGTCTCTGTTTGCTTTGGAGGTAGATACTATTGGCTATTTAATCAATATTATCTATGTGAATCTGTGATATCTCCTCAAGTTGCTTTAAAATAACTAGAATTTGGAATTATTCGCATCTTTAGTAACTACAGAGAGGCTTAGGAGCAGTGTAGTTCCACATCAGACCAGAATCCTTTAACAAGCATTTGACATTGGGGTCATATCTGATGTCAATAGCAATTAGAGGTCTATCTTTAAAAGCAGAACTGAACAGATAGCGTACAGTTTTTAAAGTAATCTTGAACAATCCTTTACTCACAAGATTTTGGGGGAAAGCAAGTAATGCTAAAAGACACCTTTTGGTGCTACCCTGTAGATTGTATCAGTGTTTTAAAACTAGTAGTGAGACTTGCCACAGTTTTATTTAGAAGATGGTGATTGAGACTGTAACAGACTCACATTCATATGTCTAAGGCAGAGATGTATTTCTAAGCCAGCGAGGTACAAATTACGTATGTTGGCTGAGTAATTGCATGCGTGCACAGCCACGTGAATGACAGTAAGCATTCATACTGTACGTGCAAAGACTTGATAAACACCAAGGTGTGCGTGTTAAGAAATCTGCCCCCCTTGGCTGGGTCATAGGTTTACTGGCAAAGATGTTTATCTGAATGATTTGTTACTGGAGACTGTGTGCTTGTGATCCCGCTTTTGTTATTGATATATTAGTTCCAGTGGCAGATTTCCTCTTGTGATTGTGAGAAATAAGTGGGAAAGATCATAGCTTGACTTTCAAGGTCGTCTGCTCTAATGTTAGGGTTGACAGTCTAAAAAATATATATGCACTTGTAAACTGATCTAACAAAAAAGAAAGAAAAAAAAAGAAAGCAAATCCATTAAGAGGGGAAGCATAATGCATTCCAGAACACTGTTCCAACGGTCTTAGCAAAACCCCCTCAATGTTTTACTTGGGGAGGGAGAAGTGAGAAATAGCAGATGAGTTACAGATGGGTTGCCAAACACTCTTGGATGAGGCCAGCTCTGACTAATATAAGTCCTCCTTATCTTCATAAAACACCCAATTGTCCTAGCAAAAAGTTAATTGTTTCATCAGTAACTGTGCTTGTTTAATTGTGTATTCATACGCTTTGGAGATCATGAAGTAAGCAAGTGGAAAAATTGAGAAATAGGACCATAGAGGCAATGTGTTTAGTATAGAGATTGCTTATTTTCATCGACATTGTGTAGTAAGCAAGCAATGGAGTCTCTTTTGAGCAACTGAGTACCAAAGAAATCCTCCCAGCTGATCCCCAAGCTAACACGCCTCTTACCACTCTGGTGGCAAGTTCTTAAAAGGCAGCATACATCTAAGGATTGCTAATAATAAGGAAGGGACAATTGCTGGTGGCCATGTTCTTGCAAGCAAGCAGCTCGACAGGCAGCCTGTAGATTACTGTGTCCTTTCTAACACAGGGAGATCCTAAATAGAAACAAAGCTTGTTCAGCAAACTAAATCTACTAAAGTTACATTGAGTTCACAGAGCCAGCAGAAGTACCGAGCAATACAATACAGTGGTTCTTCCCGTGAGCTTCCTTGTGAGCAATGGAAAAACAGGCACTACTTGCTTCTCCTAATCCAGTCTGGTGCAAGACGTTTATCTTTCCCCCTTTTCCCCATCTGTCTGAAGTAACACTGTCTCATACAAATTGCAGCTAATTTCTATATAAACAGTGTATAGCATTTTGTGGCATGTAACATGGATCTTTAAACAGTACATGGAGAGTCATGAAGTCTTAATACAGGTGGTTCTGTGAACATCTGTAAAATCTATTTATACCATATGCTGAATTTGAAGGGCAAGGTAGTATGAATATGAACATGTGAAATCTGCAGACCTATTCAGAGATGTTTGTTTGCTTAAGACCTCTTTCTTAGGAATATATGATATATTTTAGTATTCCCTCCCAGGAAGGGCATTATTTGTATCTCCTTAAAGTATATCAGATTTTCCTTAAACCCAAGCCATGTTTTGGTAAAATCTAACTTTGGTTATTTTGGCCTCAAATTTAGGATTATCACCTTGTTAAGCAGTTTGTACTGCATAATGTTCTAATCTCATGAATGCCAATTTAAAATAATGATAATAAAGACAACCTTTTCATTATTTAAGATCTTGTTATAATTTTGTTTGGGGCACTTCTGTATTGTATTTTTGACATACATTTTCAGTTATCATATTCTTGCTATATATTATTGTATAAAAAAATCATAATATATGCACAGTATTGAGTGCTACCATCTATTTTCTTGTAGGTATTTCTTGGTATTTCAGTGCTTGTTTTGAAACAGTAATGTTAACATGAGATGTTGAATGAAGAAAAACCTGAGGGATTAGGTTAATATTACTCTCAGATTGGAGCATGTAGATTCTATTATTACTGAAGAAAAACAGTCTTGAGTTTCTATTACTACTGATAGAAAAAAAATGATGGAAAAAAATGTTTTTTTCAGAGAAAAAGTATTGGCAGAATGGCAGTTCTTTGTTTTGTCAAACTGAAATCTTGCCAGGAAAAAAACTCTTGTTTTGAAAGCGTCTGGTCCCGCAGAATTATTTGTTTGATAGTAAATTGTCATGTAAAGTAGCCATGTGCATCACAAGGTTTATATTCAAGGTGCTGATGTCCATATTTGCTTCTGAACTTCCAGCCAGCTTTTGTGTTCATTTTGAGGCAGACTTTTATGGGGGAAGGAGGTAGTGAGTTCAGTTGGGTGTGGGTCAGGAAATCTTTTTTTGCTTTGAATTTCTGTGTCCAAAGAATGTGGTGAACAGAATTATTTTCTGTTAATAATATTAAATTCCTAATGACTTGATGCCCAATCACAGTAAAGGCTCTTGCTGAATCTCTTTTAAGATTTAAATCTGTATTCATCATCAGGTTTGATACATGGATATTTTTGTTCTTTTACTCCACCTTGAATTTTCTTGGACATTATCTCTTCGCTATCTGTAGGTGTTTTGAGATTTTGTTGGTAGTCACTCTCTGTCTGTCTCTGCTTCAGGCTCTCACAATGTATTCTGTGCTTCTCTTTACTCAGCCTCTTAACAAGAATGAGTCCCGAATGTTTTCCTTTCTTGAGTTCTCTTAAAAACAATTTGAATTCTTTTGAGGTCTGCCAATATCGTATTACTGAGCGTTTGTCTTCTAGAGTACGTGCAGGGTTGATGAATGGTCTTTAAGACAGAAAATAATCTCTTTTTTTTTCTTTTTCTTTTTTTTTTTTTTTCTGAAATAAAAACTGTGGTTTGTATTTAATGAGCAGGAAGTCTTCCTGGATAGGAATGTTAACATGGACAATCCTCTTATACTTTGGGGGCCACATGGCTGGGTATATAGAATTTTATCTGCTGACCTGCTGGAATTTGTCATACTATCTTTTTTACATATATCTTGCTCTACTGGTTGTAACTCTTATTCATCAGAAGGGATTAATTTCTTCCAGCACCAGAGTAGGTTGAAGGCTGGAGTCTCAGTACCATAGCTGACACAGTCATGGGGTAGTTCTGTCTGTCCTTGAGTCACTTGACAATATTACTATGATCTTAAACACTTCCCCTTCTACTTTAAATGATTGTTTTCAACTTAATGGTAGAATAAGAAGGGTATGAAAATCTCAGTAGATTCAAGTGAGAAGTTATCATGGGTTTCAGGAAGCACTTAACTGTTTTAGCTATTCAAGTAACTATTTCTGCTTGTTTCTGCTTTGTTCAATAAGTATCTTCTGTGCCCCCAATTGTCTTTAATATATTGATTAAAGTGCAAGCTTTATATGTGTAGGTTTTAGTATTTGCCTCGTATGGAATATCACATGCACTTCCTGAAGCTTCCTCCTGGTTGCTCTCAGTACTTCAGTTACTTTTCCTCTCTTTCAGACCGAGCTTTTTGCAAGCTGATGTCTTCCCTTAACGATGCTGAAACAACTCTCTCAAAGTTTCCCACAATGCTTTCCCAGTCAAAATTTAAAAATAGTGTTTTGAGTCTTCTTGTTCTATCTTTTGTCTTTAACACTGTCAACATAGTGTTTCTGATCGTTGCTCCAAATTCTTGGCTCCTAGGACTGCGCAGTTTGGATTTCTACATCTCTAATCGCTTTCTTCCCTGCAGAGTTTTTGTTGTTGTGGTGGTAGTTTTTCTTGTCTCGCTCTCTTGCTTGCCAGAGGGAGAAGCGAGATTTATATTGGAAAGTCCAGCAATCTGTGAACCAGAGATCTGAGAATCTCTGTTGAAACTGGAGTCTTCCCCGGCTGCTTTGGTAGGTTCCTGTGAATGGCCGGTGTTCTGCAAATACATAAGCTACAACCACAGTTTTTTCACCCATCATCTTTTTCATTACTATGATCAAACTATGTTGTCATTCTGCTTGTCACTCACCCTCATAATCAGCTATTTTCTTTTGTAAGAAATCTTTCCTCGAAGCCTCTAAAAATTGTCATCCCTTCTTTCTTTCTTTCTTTCTTTCTTTCTTTCTTTCTTTCTTTCTTCTTCTTTCTTTCTTTCTTTCTTTCTTTCTTTCTTTCTTTCTTTCTTTCTTTCTTCTTCTCTTTCTTTCTTTCTTTCTTTCTTTCTTTCTTTCTTTCTTTCTTCTTTCTTTCTTTCTTTCTTTCTTTCTCTTTCTCTCTTTCTCTCTTCTCTTCTCTCCTTCTCTCTTTCTCTCTTTCTCTCTTTCTCTCTTTCTTTCTCTCTTTCTTTCTCTCTCCCTTTCTCCTTTCTCCCTTTCTCTCTTTCTCTCTTTCTCTCTTTTTCTTTCTTTTTCTTTCCTTATCTCTTTCTTTCTTTCTCTCTCTTTCTTTCTTTCTTTCTTTCTTTCTTTCTTTCTTTCTTTCTTTCTTTCTTTCTTTCTTTCTTTCTCTCTTTCTCTTCTTTCTCTCTCTTCTCTCTCTTTCTCTTTCTTTCTCTCTCTCTTTCTCTCTCTCTTTCTCCCTTTCTCTCTTTCTTTCTTTCTTTCTTTCTTTCTTTCTTTCTTTCTTTCTTTCTTTCTTTCTTTCTTTCTTTCTTTCTTTCTTTCTTTCTTTCTTTCTTTCTTTCTTTTTCTTTCTTTCTTTCTTTCTTTCTTTCTTTCTTTTTCTTTCTTTCTTTCTTTCTTTCTTTCTTTCTTTCTTTCTTTCTTTCTTTCTTTCTTTCTTTCTTTCTTTCTTTCTTTCTTTCTTTCTTTCTTTCTTTTTCTTTCTTTCTTTCTTTCTTTTTGTGTGTATGTGTGCATGTATCTACAGCTAAATTAGCAGGCCTGCAGGAATCTCTTGTCTGCCTTTCTATATGCCCAGCCCTACTGGTTGTGATTACGGCAGCACTAGATCAGATTGAAAGCCAGAGCCCAACCATTGCCTAATGGACATTTAAATACTGCCAGTTCTTTCTGTTATGATACAGCCTTTGTAATTTCTAATGTACAAGTATGCTCTTTTCTAGACTCTCCTTATTTTGTCGTCGTTATTAGAACATAGAACAAGTAGGAACTTGCATAAGGTTATCGTTATGAGTACCTTTGTGATATGCAACTTTGTTTAGTAGTTGTTGCATAAGTGATCGATATATTTCTAAAACAAAAGCATTTCATAGATGCTTCTGTTTTCGTAATATTGAGAACTGGTATGAGGGTTCCAGTAAGCTTTAATGCAAAGCACGAATTTGGTCTCAGGTTCCTTTTCTTTAATATGTCTGAACTGGATTGGCCATGACCCTAGCTGGAACAGCAGTGCTAACAGATGTTATCCCTTGTGCATTTTACAAAGAAGACAGCCATGCTTATTGACACTTTCAAATTATAAAAACAAAATCAGTTGTGCTTGGTGTTAGCCATCTTAAACTTGAGTGTAACATGACTCTTTAGATGGGAGAAGGGTTTTCTTCAAGCACGCTTATAGAAAATGATGGGAAGTTACTTCGGTGGTAGATTGTTTTGGGGCAATATTCGTGTTTGTTTTGCAGACTTATGGGCTGACATAATAGAAATTTATTCACATTAGTCATTCCTGTTTATCAAGAATAAATGTATTCTTACTCTACCTAGCAGCTGCCTTAAACTTGCACAGCTGTGAATGCACATTCTGAAGGTAGGTTTGTTTTTATTTCTGACATAGTGATTGTATATTAAGCCAGAGTAACCACTGATCTGGTTTTTCTCCCCTTTCCCCCTGCTCTTTTTGTTGTTGTTTTTTACATCTAAGTCTAGCTTCTGTTAATCTGTTCCCCAGGTTTGACCCATGAAATCTGAGGGTTTTTCTTTTTCTTTTTGGCTTTTTTTCTTTTTTTGGTGGTGGCCATTGTCAGCCAAGATTCCAGATTAAATAGCCCATTCCTGTACTTATATGACCACACTCAATGTGGTATGTGGATCAGAAAGTAGTTTGACTTTGAGAATACTATTCTAGTCCAGAAGAGAAACTGATCCTTCTAGAAGAGACAGGATTTTTCTAATTTATTTAAAAAAAAAAAAAACACCCACCAAGATTTAAATATAGCTTTTTGTTTTGGTTGGCTTCATCACTCATTAAGCCACAGCCGTTCTCTCTCAAAGCTGCCACCTCAGGAATTTTAACGTGAGATGAATGCAAATTATGTTGTTCCCATTTTGCTTCCTATTTAAATACTGAGCTCAGAGATCAGTAGTAGTCTTGCCCTGGTCCCTGTTGCAGGGCAAATCACCTGGAGTTCATTGCATGTCAAGCACTGTGATCAGTGAGAATTGCATTTGAACAGAACAAACCTCATGGAAGGCTTATTATTTTATAGTATTGTAATAACTGTCCTGAGAAGAAGGATGTTTCAGTTGCTTTCTTAACATCTGTTAAGAAAGGAGAGAAGACAGAGAAGTACATCCAAATGGCTTGCCTAAGAAAGGAATGTAAACCATCCTTTCTGCTTATTTGCCTTAGTCTGTCTGCTAAACTTCTTAGCATTAAGATACCACTGTTAGAGGTGCGTTATAAATAACATAATATCTTTTCACAGCTTAAGTCAAAATAGACTCTGTCCTGACTTACCCTTTTCGAAGTTGTCCACATGCTGGTTTTGCCTAAGAAGAATAAAAGAACAGATTGACTACAAAGACTTGAAAAACTGTTGCCTTTATCCATTTTTAAGGAAAAGGGGTAATTTTATGTTTAGTAATGTATGTTTCTTCTGAATTTTGGACATTGACAAAATTAAATTCATAGGAGGAGTCTGGCTGCCCTTATGGAGTGGGGGGAGAATTTCTAACTCATACTATATTGATGCCCTTTGCATCTTGCCAGGCTAAATACATAGCCCTGGAAAAAGTTTATAATGGTTAATAAAGGAACACTTTATACACAGCAGATGGAATTGGATTCATATTGGCATAGTCACTTCAAGCACAAGTTGAACAAACTTCACTGTGGCATTTTAACAAGCCAGTGTCTTGAGATTAGCAAGAAATTGTTGTTTGAGCTCATCTTAGTTGTTCTGCTATTCTTGTTTTTCAAGTTTTGGAATGGAGAAAATAATACTTTCTGTTCATAAATCTTACCGTATTCTGAAAGCTGATAAATATAGTAATGCAGAATTACTATCATGGCCAAGAGACACTAACTAGACATGAGACTAAAAATTGCAGTATTATTCAAATTGCCCTGTTGTTCAACTCTTCAGCTTTCTGGTACAAGCAGCAACTTCGGTAACTTTGAGACAACTAGAGCCGTGTTAGGGTGTACATGATAATCCTCTGGCCACCTAACTCAATTGCAATTCATACAAAAGGGAATAATTTACTGAGTTTTTTTTTCCCCCCCACATAATGGATATATGTCACAGAATCACAGAAGGCATGAGTTTGGAAGTGGCATTTGGAGATAGTCTAGTCCAACCCCCCCCCCCCCGTACGTGCTGGGTCAGCTACAGCACGTTCCACAGGGGCACATCCCAAGAAGGAGATGCCATGACCTCTCTGGGCTATCTGTTCCGACATATTTGTGGAAAAGGTGGTAGTTCTCTGTACTGAAGAATTGGTTCTACCTGCATGACACAGGGGCAAGTCTTCTTTGCTTTTCTGTTATGGTTTTAGGCGGGACAGACCACCCTCACCCCTGCACTGGTATAGGTATGCAGCAGTAATATATGCCCTTCTGGTTATCCTTAAAGAGGAAGGGAAACAAACTATACAATAAGTTTCTTGTTCTAAGATGATTGACATTCTTTGTCTGGAAAGAGGAGCAGTAGTTGTAGTTGCTCTTCCAATGAGGACGGCAACCTCGAATGGCACCTGACACCTTTCTAAAGGGCTAGCACAGACTCTGGAGAGGGAATAACAGTAAGACTCTGAAGACTCCAACCTAAATTGGGCAAGGGAATAGCTGTTGTGGAGAGGAGTGGCACATTACTTAGTAAACCGCCCTCATTGGCCAAACATATGAAGTAATCTCCAGCTAATAATTCAAACCATCAATTAGATTACTTTTCTATGTGGCTATTTGCGTGTCTGAGACTGGGCTGGTAAGCGTAAGGGAAGGCGGAAAGTAAAACTCTCAATGCAGCACCTCAAACACAGAAAAATAATAATAATAAAAAGGTTTAAGCTCCTCCTTTGTTCTCAGCTCCATATTGCTCTCTTGGCTTTCTGCCCTGTCTGAAAATGTCCACTGTAAAAGAACTGGTCTTGTGAGATCTGTTGCAAGTGGACGTTTCACGCCTTTGTTATTTGAGTTAAACCTTTGCATACCTGTGGGAAGTGTGACCGTTTGGTAATACAGCTTAATGAAATACAATATGTTAAATGGAATCCACAGCAATTTGTCTTTCTTCTCTTAGCTGGGGGGCAGCTAATGAGATGTAAGTGTGTTTACATCTGAAGCTGAGCTGTATGCATGCTAGCAGAGTTGATATTTTCCATGGAGTGCAGAATGTCAGCCAAATTCTAGCAATCTGCCAGCTTGCTACACAAATGCATCACTTTAGCCTGCTCTCAAACATCATTGCTCATGATTTAAGCATCCAAGCTTGTAATGTCTGGTCAACTACAGCTGCCTCAAGCAATTAGTTTTAGTTTATATGGAGGTTAGGTCTCATTCTAATAGCCATTTTGTAAAAATTCAGGAGGAATTTGCCTTAACATGGGGAAACATATTACGAGGATAAGATGCACGCTAATCATATTCCCTTCAGCCTACCAGCATGAATGTAGTTCAGTTGATATATATTGGCTGTCCGCTTCGAAACCTGTACCTATATGGTTTCTATTTGTAGTGAATAACTATATTCTGTTGATAATGTTTTCTTGGACAGTGTTGTCCCTTTCATTCCAGAATCGTAAAGTAAGGGGTCATTTGCATGGTATTTAGCAGGCAGACACAAGCTTGCACTGCCTGTGCCTTGAGCCAGATGGATGCCGGCCAGCATGGAGTGGAAGCCATGCAGTGCAGAGACGAAGCTTTGCTAGCAAACTCTTTGGAGAAGCAGGTTAGAGTCTCTCAGGCCATACTGGCATGTAGTATGATTCCAGCTTACAGCAGGGGCTTGCAAACGCATGGTGTCACCTACAGAAAATTCCAGGCCTGAACTTAAACCACTCTTTTTTTCCTAGTGCTGGGAGAGGGCTGGAATGCAAGGCAAATATCTGCTCTGCCGCATTCAATTTCAATAGTTCAGCTGCCATTACAGTGTTAACTTTAGAGCATCCTCCCTTGCCCTTCCCTATTAGAAATTCTTCTTCAGTTAAGTGACGGTGTTTGTTGGTTTTTAACTAACTGATGTGATTAGGGCTCAGATCCGAGGCTTAACATACAGAAAGAACATTGCCCTCAGAAGACAGACCCTCTAAGCAATCAGGTTTTCAGGAGAGGTAGTAAGAAGAAACATCAGAAAGTCTAGCTCCACTAAGTTGTGTCCAGCCATCACGATGAAGCCATTTCTTCAAGTCAGGTAGCAAGAGCCCCTATCTTGAAGGATGAGAAGTGTCTGATTTTTTGTCCAGCACACACTACTTATTACCTCTTCACTTGCTTGGAAAACAAAGCAAAACAGAAAATACCTATTCAATACTCTCTGTAACCTTTTCTACAGGATTCTGTCTCAGCAGAACGAAGCTGATTAAGCGGATGATACAAACGCACTTGGAAGAATTAAAATATTGCAAAGTAAGGGAATGAAAACTTTGCAGAGTAGGGCAATGTGCAGAAGCGCATGCAAATAGTGGGGTGGGTGATGAGTTTGCATGTCCTGATACACGCAGGTGCACAGTCTAATTTAAAAAAATGTAGCACACTTCAAATGGGTTTACGGTTTTGTTTTGTTTTGCTTTTATCAAGTTCAGATAACCTCAGGAGTTCAATGCCATAAAATATTGGACGCTAAAGATGTTCCTAAAGAAAAATTTTTCTCCAGAGCAGATGGTATTGCCCATTGACCGGTAAGGAGTTTGCTGGAGCCTATGAGCTTTGATACTTGTGAAAGTATGATTTCATAGGAAATGCCTAAATAAACATTTATAACTTAAATAAGTTATTACAAAATTATCTGTAAACTTGGGTATACAAGTTAATATCCAATTTTTGCTAGTGTTGCAATGCAATGTGCATAATAATTCCGATTTTATAGAAAATGCAGAGCTAGGAAGAAGCTGGGGCTGTGAGCCTTGGGCGCCCTCTGGCTGCTCTTCGTGTGTGTTATGGAGGATTTGTCTTTTAAAGGAAAGTCATGTGATGTTTTTTCATGGCCACCAAGCGTGTGTTCGTTCTAGCAGGTTTGGGCCCGCTGCTCTTGCATGTGTGTGGCACTCAGCTGCTCTGAGATCGCGCTGTGAAAGCAAGTGGTGCTTGGAATAGCTATGGTATCAGGTGCAAAACAAGAAGTAGCAAATCATACATTAACTGGGCCACAATGCACATATTACTATCAAAACCCCCAAGTGCTGGCCACCCCAGTCTTTCGTGGTTTTAATTTTAAGTTTGAAAATGTAATCAAAGTTTAAAAGTCCATGTTTCCAGCTTCAGGCTAGAAGCAGTCACCTCTACAAAGTGGAAGTTTCCTGCCTGCTTTATTTCTATAGATGTCTCACCCTATAGATGTCATCAGTTTTTGGTGATACTGCAGTGTGTCCTCTGAGTAATCACAGGTTTTTTTAGGACTTTGTACACCATGCACTGCTCAATGGCAGTGCTTCTGTCTGACAAGATACCATAGTCAAGTGACTCTATCCTCCCCATGACTTCTAAGCATGTGGAACTTTGTGAAACTACTGGAGAGAGTCCAGCGCAGGGCTATGAGGATGATCAGGGGCCTGGAACATCTTCCCTATGAGGAGAGACTGAGAGAGCTGGCCTGTTCAGCCAGGAGAAGAGAAGGCTGAGAGGGGACCTGATCAGTGTCTATAAATACCTTAAAGGAGGGAGGGAGGAGAACAGGGCCGGCCTCTTTTCAGTGGTGGCCACTGGTAGGACTAGAGGCAATAGCCACAAACTGAAGCACCAAAAGTTCCACAGGAACTTAAGGAAAAATTTCTTGACAGTGAGGGTGACAGAGCCCTGGAACAGGCTGCCCAGAGAGGTTGTGGAGTCTCCTCTGGAGATCTTCGAAACCCGCTTGGACGCAGTGTTGTGCCACATGCTCTATGGGGGTTGGGCTAGATGACCTCTAGAGGTCCCTTCCAACCTTACGCATTCTATGATTCTACTGTGTTGGCTGAATATCTTTTGTGATATGTGCAGGATGCACAGCGGACTTTTATACAGAGATGTGAAGAGTGTTTCTTGACTTGGCGAACATAATACTATCCTTACCTAACTCTCACATAAGATGAACGTTGCGCACTGAAAAAAATCATCAGACCAGGGATTCCCTGAAACCCTGTTTGATTTTTTTGGTGCTTTGTTTTTGTAGGTTTGTTTTACATACCAGAATCGATAAAACTTGATATTTTCAATCTCTGAACGAACACACAGATGGCGTATTCATTACTACGGGACAGGTGAGAGAGTGGAAAGTAATTTGGTTAAATTTAAGGGGCAAAAACAGGTGATGGACTATGCAGGTGCATTGTTTTATGGAGAAAGCATCTTTATTTTTGTTTATGGTAATATAATAGGCTATCAAAAATGCTACATCTGGTTGGAATTAGTGCATTTCAAAAAGCTGTAGGAAGAACAAGATGCTACTTGCTGCAGTATGTGCTAAGTACTCCTTACAACGCCTACAGCAGGATGGAGGAGGCCACTGAGAATGACAGAAAGGCTCTTGGGTTTCTTGCAGGAGATGCTGGAGCTTTGTGGGAGCTGCTCCAGAAGATGGGGCCAGGCAGAAGCTGGGTCAATGAATCCTGGGACAGAATGTACAGAAAAGGCATCACATCATAGCTGTTTCTGAAGTCTCGGTGTGCAATCAGACTGCCTTTGAGGAAATTTGCCAGTATGCTAGCAACATCAGCTGACAAGAGCCAGCATTGGTTTCTCCACTTCTTCTCCTGAAGTTTCAGCTAACCCAAGCAGATGTCCTTGCCCTGAAAAACATGTGTGCTTTTTAACCTAATCCTGGAGCCTGACTGAAGATGTGAGGCATGAGGCTTTCCAATACACTGGCTTTTGGCTGGGGGCGTATCAGGATATCAGGTAACCTGATATCAGGCTGGGCCAGAGGTTTTGAGTGCTGAGACATTCAGTTTGCCAGGCACCCACATAAGCAAGACTGTCATGCCATTGGGCACGATGCACCCGCCAGCCAGAGGCTGGATGCATAGTGTTAGTAAGGTTCAACTTTCTGACAAGTAGCATTACGCTCTCTCTGCTTTGGGGCTTTAGGGAGCTGCTTATTGCAAGGACATCCTTATGAAATAATGTCAAGTTTATCTATAAATATCTTTTAAAGCTGTGTACCATTTAGTCTTGAGTTTGTACACTGTCATGATACTGTTTATGTCTTCTAGTCAATACTGTAGTGGAAGTTACCGAACTTCAGTTTCTTGCATGAAATCTGTAGCCCATCACAAAATTACATGGCTTTACTGTGTTGGGAAGTGATGCTTATAATAGACCTTTTATTGCAGCCATTGGTAATTCAAACCCATAAAGAAATACGTTGGTGGCCAGTCTGGATTAGAAGTCCAACTTTGCCTGATAAAGATAAAACTGTCTGAACTCTTATTCTTTGTGTGGCCATCAGAGGTCCTCTGTCTCTTACCCCTTGTCCTTGCTGGCTCTTAAAATGCACTAAGGAGTGTAGCTTTGAAAGCTGGTGGAAGGCACACCAAAAATGTACAAGAACTTGAATAAAAATTATTAATAGCACATACTCTCTTACCTATGCTGCAAAAGGCAGAGAGCACTGTACAATCAGTAGCTTGAATATCCTATCTATCTTCTCTGGCTAGGAGAAACTTGTAACTTAAGCTCTTAGGCCCACATTTGAGTTGTGATAAACCCTTGCAATTTATTCTTGCGTGGGTTTATTCAACATTGCTTGCATGCCAGGTCTCCTCTCCTACCACTTCAAATAGCTGCTACAGTTTTTTTGGCTCTGTGTGTTCACTTGATCCTCATCAGCACAGATGCAGTAATTTAGTTTGACTGCATGCAGCCCCACAAATAGGATGAGTAGCCCCTGTTGCACTTAAAGAGCTCCAGCATATGGGAGAGCAGCAGGCCCCCAGATAATGGAAAGTATATATTACAGTAATCCTAAAATGTCCTACTTTCTAACAGACCATAGCATCACCTGGAGAAATATGAAATTGTCATGTTTGCTTTGGTCACTATCAGCATCCCTTCATCTGCTTAATAACTACTTTTGCCTGTACAGATTTTCCTCTTTAGGCAACAGTGCATTATTTTTATGATAAATTTTGTGAGAAAAGTTTCACTTCTACTATGCCAGGTAACAAAAAGCATGTGTGGACCAAGAACTAATGGCCATATTCAAAAGGAAGTAAGTTCCAGCTTTGCCTGCTTGCTGAGATCTAAGGACATCTCCTCTAAGATTCTAAATGGCTGCTACCACAAAAAAACAAAAAGGCAGAATAGGGAGAACTTTACAGTTCTCTCCCTCCTTTCAAACACTTCAGTAAATGGACTGAAAGAGGTATCTTCCAAATTATAATTCACTTTGCTTTGAGCTTGCTGTAAATAGGTGGAATTGATTGCTCATATATTCTTGTTAAGGACTATGATATGTCATCAAAGCAATATAGTAATAACTGGATGGGTGTTGGTAGAAATCAGAAGCTTTCTTTCCTCTCCCCTTCAGAATGGGTCATTAAGAGATATAAATGAATTAAATGGACATCGTGTCTCAAAATTTCTCTGAAAGACTGGCTTTTCCTTCTATATCAAATAGAACATTTTTTAAAGTTCTTTTGAAAGTTATAACTGAAGTGGAGTCTTCCACACTAATTTAGAGCTAGACTGTGATCTGGCAGAAAATATCGGCTGCTCCCAGGAATTGCTGTACCTTGCCTGATGCATCCAAACCAATAGTATTCCTAACTGAAATAATAAGAACATTCGTTGAACTGCAGGTGGCCTTTATATTATGCGCTTCAAAGGTATCATGATAATACTCAAAAATTGCTTTCAGAAGTATAAAGGAAAATTACTTGGAGAACTATGAGCTAAAAAAAAAAAAAAGAAAAAGAAGAGTTAAGGATTTATCCCACAAATTCCAAATATATTGCTGTCACAAAGATTGATCTTTATTTATCTGACTACTTTTCTAACACCAGCGTCAATCCTTTCCCTATACCAAGCAGGCAGTCTGGTACACCTTACATCGAGCAGTCTTTATGCTGACATCTTTTAGACTCTTATATTGAGGTCGTTGTAGAATGACCTAAGTTTACAGCGAAATCTTCTTTCTTTCCCCTTCTGCCACAAGAAGTGAAAGGGGGAGGAAAGCAGAGAGGGCGGAAAGAAAATAATGTGAGACTTTCCAGTTTTCCTGATACATGGAGAAGGCTGAAGTTAACATACTTGTTTTTAAATAGGCAAGCTATAGTACCCCCTCTCCAGAAGATTAAGGCAGATGTTTGCTCTTTTTTTTTTTCCTTGAAGTATGCTGTTGGAAGTAGTCTCACATGCTCTCCTGCCAGCCATAATGTGTTGCTGGGAAGACATCAGCTGATTAACGAATGTTCAGATCAGTTGCTTTCTTACATACGTGTCTTTCAGTCTCGCAGTTGCTTAGTCAGATGGCAGTCTATATTTATCCAAGGTTTGTCGCCAGATGGGATAAAGGGGCTCATCTGACTGCCAGGAAAGCTTAAACTTTTCCAGGCCTCCAGGAGAAGTGTTCCTGTAATAAGGGGGAGCCTCACAATATGCCACTTCCCAAACACAAGACTGACAGGAGATAAGACTCTTAAATTAATGGATTGGCTGTCTTTACTTAGAAGCTCTACCGAAATGATAGGCCATCTGCTTTCATGACTGCTCTTAAAGGATAAGCAAAAACTACAGTGAAGTTTGGCGAGGTTTCATCCTTTATTCTTCTAGATGTGCTCTTTTCCTGGCACTTCATCACAGGTGCAGCATGCAGGTTTAAGACACAGATAGGGTAAATATGATTACTCTAGGATGGGCTAAAACTGCTTCAAAGAACTTATGAAAAGGAAGGCAGGGGTATCTCTACAGGCAGTCTTGGGCATGAGCTTTCTATTGAGGATAGCCTAGACAGTGGAACAAAGGATGGGGTGGGATGGAGGTACATTGAGGTAGTGAAATGGAAGAGGAGAGAAGGGTGTTCCTGGAGATAAAAGATGAATGCTGATGGAATTGAGAAACTTTTGAGGGTGACAGGACAGTGAAAGAAGGAAAACTGAAGCTGCCAGCTTGAGTCATGATCTTGGTGGTGCTGCAATGAATAGCTCTGAGGAGGTGAGCATAGGAGGACAGCAGTAAGGAAGCTGTTACAGTCAAAAGGAGTATTATGGGGCTGGAAGGAAAAATGTTTAGGGTGATGAGAGAGATCAGGTTCTGGAAATACCCTAGAGAAAGAAATGTTGGGTGTGCCCTAGAGAGGAGAGATGCTGTGGAAAATACTGACACTGTATTGGCATTGCTGCAGAAGTAGACAGAAGAATCTGAGCTTAATTTTGGCCATGTTGTGTTTAAAACCATTACAGAATTTCCAGGAAAAGATACTAAAATCAGGTCAGGATAGAGAACTGCGTGAAAGATGAAACAAACCCAGCTCAGTTGTTCTGTGAACATTTCACAGAATCACAGAATCACAGAATGGTTGAGGTTGGAAGGGACCTCTAGAGATCATCTAGTCCAATCAACCAGCTCCAGTAGGGATACCCAGAGCCCATGGCACAGGGTGGAATCCAGGTGGGTTTGGAAGATCTCCAGAGAAGGAGACTCCACAACCTCTCTGGGCAGCCTGTTCCAGGGCTCTGTCACCCTCACAGGAAAATTCTTTCTCACATGGAGGTGGAACTTCCTGTGTTTCAACTTGTACCCATTACCCCTTGTCCTGTCACTGGCCACCATCGAGAAGAGTTTGGCACCATCCTCTGAGACGTCCAACCCGAGGATTCCAACCAAATAAGGTCATTGTGTCCTTGCTTAGAAAACTGAAATTACCAAGAAAGAGGTTCAGGGATTGTGATGAGGAAAGGTTGAAATATCAAAGAGCAAAAGGTAGCAAGTGCTGCTGTTTGGAAAGCTTGTTGGCTGAGGCATTTGAAATGAAAATTCTTGATTCCTATTCAATCTAGAAATAGATAGCAGAGCTGTTAAGGATATTCCTATTCAATCTAAAAATCTATTTCTTAACAGCTTTGCTATGTTTCATTTATGAATAGCCTTAACAGCTTCGCTATGTTTCTTTTAAGAACAAAACTGGAGTGATGTCTATGGCCTGGATGTAAATTGTGAGATTAAAATAGAAAAAAATGAGAGAAGAGAGGTGACTGTGTTCCCTGAAGTTAAGTGGAGAGGACCTGGGAAGTGGGAACCCTTAAATCCACATTAAGGAGGGAGGTCCTGAAATGCTCGCACCAGAGGAAATGATGTGTGGAAAGAGGGAAAGTACAGAGGGTTGAAATCAGCATGGCAAAATAATAGAAAATGAGCAAAGCAGAGGAGGCAGAAATACTGCAAAAAGATGATGTAGCTGGTGCAAGTCCAAGGAATTGTATTAATTATTGCTATTCGTGCCATCATTCAGTTCCTAGTGCAGCACCTTTTACCGCTAAAGCCATCAAGCTGCCTCTGAAGCAGAGCTTCCAGCCAGCTAAGCAAAGCTTGTCTCTCAGAAAATGGAGTATCTTAAATGTAGCTGGAACAGAAGGTGCTCGTGATATTTTGGGGAAAAATAGATGGAAGAAAGGCTATGAACTCTTGAAATTTACTCTGAGCAGGCTGTTATTTAAATAAAATTCAAAATGTTGTTAGAGATTCCTTGATTCACTTAACAGCCTCCAGACAAAGGATGTTAGAAGCTTAAAAAATAAATCCTCACCTCTTAATTAGTCCTGCTTTCTTAGAAATCGGCTTTTGAGTGCAGTTCCTACATCTTTTGAGTAGGACCAGTATGCTTCTTAGTGTTAATTGTCTTATTGATTTCTGCCAGTAGCTGACCAGCAATTAAAAGGGAATTGGTGGCAACAAGAGAAAAAATGAATTTGAATTATCTAGGACTGCTGGAATATTTTGTTTTAATAGGGCTACTCCAGAACAAAACACTAATATCCCAAGGCTGCAGAAAAATCATCTGGCTAAAGTAGTTCCCAGGTGCTTTTGAATATGAGTGCCTGGATACACAGCATAGCAGCACGCAGGCGGTGTGGGGCCATAAACTACTTCTAATAAAAGGAGAGGAGAAAAGTTGGCAGTTCAGCTATCTCGTGAACCGAAATCTGCATTGGAATAACATGCCAGCAGGCTTGGAGCAGCGTTCTTCAGCTGCTGACTCTGAGTGCAGGGTGGCCAGTCTGCACTCCATACGACTTGAGCTGGTTATAAAACAGTGCGAATCATGTGCGAAAATGGCAATTCTCCCCCATCCCTTATCCTCAGGAAAGCATTCCCTGCCAGCCACTTGCCAACATTGGCATCAGTGAAGCCATACAGTCAGCAAATTAATACACTATAATACTTGCTGTTGATTTTCAATAAGGGCTTGCTTTTTTTCTCTGCTGGGATTCCTGCTTCAGCTGAGCACATAACTCTAAGTGCAGCAATGACCCAGGGATGCTCAGGTGGGCACAGGGAGCAAGTGCCCTTTTCGGGACCACTTGGATTGACTTAGCAGCCTATGAAGTAGCAGCCTTGTTACCCGAGTCTTGAGGGTTTCAAAAACCAAACACTTGCAGTGATCTCTTGGGTTTGCAGTCTCCTCTGTAGCCTTGCTGAGGGCTCCCCTATTGTATGGGCAAGTCCACAGCCTGGGGAGTGACGCTCTCCCACAATGAAGATCCAGAAAATAGCGTGCCAGGTCTTGCCTGGTTACAAAGCTAGAGACAGTTTTCCTTATTCTTACTGTGCCAAGTAACTCAAGCGATCTGCAGCCGAGTCTGTAATGTACTCTGCCATTTGTATTGCCAATATGGGGAACTTTAATATGGGGAATTTTGTTCTGTCTAATGCAGCCTTGGGTAAGCTGAGAGGAGCCGTCCGTTTTGACAAGAGACAAGAAGCTTGTTGGGAATGGCGATGGGGTCTGAGAGCAAGTTCAACATAAGCAGCCTTCCTTCTGCACCACAGATACATTGAAGAAGCTGAAGGACAAAGACCGGGGATTAAAGTCTTAGCTGGAGAAGTGCCAAGCAAGTCTAAAATAGGTTAAGCCTTTCTAGCAGACAGTGACATGACATGATGGTATCTGGACCTGTGTGCCTTTTGTCCCTTTGGAAGTGGTTGAGCTGGCCCAGAGTATTTAGTTACTTAGTAGTCACAGATGCTTTATTTTAGCATGTATGTATTTGGAAGAGTTGGGTAAGAGCTTAAAGTGAGCTGGAAAAAAATCTAGTATGTGAAAGTATCTGAAAAACTTCCCTGGTGAGTCCAGACCAGACAGTGTGCAGAGACTTTGGCAAACTAAGTTGTTTAGTCCTGGTTGTTAGTATGGCCAGTATATGACAAGAAGAAACACTATCTATAGAATGATGCTTCTGGCAGGGCTTTGGTTTAAAAAAAAAAATCCCATGGTTATTCTAGGTTTGTCTCATTTGATCTGTGTTAATCAAACATTCAAAGGGGAGCTATGACAGGAAATCTCTGTCTGTATTACCATGCCTTTGATCTGTAGTGTTCAAAGCATGAGCAGGGGTAAAGAAATGAGAATACTTGGTGGGTTTTTGTTTTGTTTTGTTTTCCATTTAAGAGGACTGCAGAACAAGAGGTGCAAATTTTTCAGGAGCTTAAGAGATTTATCTGATGTGATATGTGCTCCCAGTCATGCAGTGAGAGCAGGCTGCATTCAGACTTGACCAAAAAGCACTACCTGCCCCATGATTAAAAAACACAATTCTAAAGAAAGCAGACATATTATATTCTGACTATTACACGATCAATGCAGAAAAGCTCCTGTAGGCCAGCAACAAGGGGAGATGATAAGGTGTGTTAAACAGCCAGAAGATGAATTTGGTATGAATTGAAAAGAGGTAACTCCAGAGCATATTTATGTGTCTGTTGCTATGAAGTTTAAAAGTAGTAATAGCTGCTTGCAAGTCTCATGTAATGAAGAAAAAAAAAATCCAATTTCTAAGTAATAGGGAGGAACTGGAGTGGAGCATGGGAGAACAAGTCTATGAGCAAACCATATTACTCAATCTTGGAACAGGCTCTTGAATAAAGCATCAGTTTCATATCCAGATGAACTCACTGAGGTATGGACGCTGATTAGTCTAGGCTTCCTTGTCAAGGCTGAAAGGAAGGCCGCTGATTTTGAAATGTTTTACAGGAGAACAGTCTTAGTGGTGGTGATCCAAGGGTACTAGGAAGACAAAGTTGGTAGAGGAAGAATTACACCTATATTAAACCTATTGCTTCAGTGATAAGTGACAGAGGGGGAAGGCAGACAAGCTTACAGGATGCAAACTATAAATCTGACTGTTCAGTGAAAAATACCATTGCTGGAAATGTGGTGGATCTTTTTTTAGCTCCTGATAGTGGGTGGCAGTTGTGCTCATCTCTTTTCACTCTTTCTGTAGGGGGTAAATTCTGCTGGGGGAGAAACAACAACAAGATTTCCAGTTACGATGGTGGATTTTCTTGTGTGCGACACAAACACCTGTTTATTTTCCACAAACTTGTAAGACGCCAGATGGTAAAGGCTTTTATCCATGTTGCTCTAGCTGGATTTGTACCAGTAACTTGGAGGTGAAAGGTACCATATGGTCCTGGTAATCCCCAAAGCATCCATCATTCCTAAAATAATTGTCAACACCTTTTAGTGCTGACAACTCTTGTTCATTAACTTCTGTGCTTATTTACGTGGACGACATCCAGATGAAATGTAATTTATAGTATTTGGTTTGGGGTTCTTTTTTATGTGGATGTACCTGAGATTTTGTGCCAACTGAAAAATTAATTGCCTTCAGATAGGAGGTTGATGGTTTATGCGAAATGAGTTGGTGATCTCATTGCAGGCTGCAGAGGGTATGAACTACCGTTGCCACTGTCAGAGAAGATGCAAACTGTGGATAAGCATGATGATTTGAAGAGTAATAATACGTTTTGAATTCTGGTGAATACTATCTTATTATTACGAAAGAAATTGATTTAATGTGAATGCTGGTCATCATGTATCTACCAGACTGGGACTGGACTATTTTGAGGTTCTAGGGGCAGGGCATGTTTATAATATAGACTGGACCCTGACGATTGCTGGGATAGCAATGGGTGGCAGTTTAGGAAGGGAGATGGTAGCCAGGTCAGCGTTGCAGGAATGTGCCTCGACCTTCCAAGATCCTGAGACTCCTTCTGGCCTGTGGTCAACTCTGGAGCTGTGGAACATAAGTAACCTTTCTCTGGCTAGATTTTCTTCGGACTGGTAGGGGTGCAAAGGGAGCTGGTTTGTGATGGAAAGCATCCTGACTTCAACACCGTGCCTCAAGAAGATGAGTGTGTTTAGTGTAACCACAGTAAGAAAGGATATTTGGATGACTACAGGATTGGTAAAAAAGTTTCTGCCTTACTACAGATACTGCACTGACAGGTGCAAGTACTAGAGCTTGAATTTAGGTTGGTTGGTTGAACAGTTTCATTTTCTATAAAATGTTTTCTGTTTTAAGAGCCTATCAGTAAATACAGTATATTTGGAAAAACAAACAAGCAACCAAAAATGAAAGCTTTTCCTCTTTGGAAACACCCTGAATCAGGTGTTTTGCAAAAGCACTAGTATGGAATTTGTCAGATTCGCTATTAAAAGTGAGAAGTTTAAGTAAGGTAAGGTAAAGGTAAGAAAAAAAATAGTGCCATTATGTGACTTTGAGGAGAACACTGCATTTATTCTGGCATGCATTAGAAACAAAGATTGTAGCTAATGTCCTACACAGGGTGGTCAGTGTTGGAACCAGTCTCTATAGTAGGTGTGTAAGGAGGCCTATCTTCAAGCTCCTGAAACAAGAGGAAAACTTAACAGGGCACTTGCCCATCTTTAGTGCTGAGTTTGTGTTATGGCTCTGTCTGCCCAAGGGACACTAGAAGTCAGTTCTATAGCTACTGTCTCCTTTTTGTCACTCATGTTGATCTATGCGCTCCCCTGCTATAGGCCTGTGACTAGCTTTGCTATACACGAGAGCTCCCCGTATTGTGTAATTCAAGACCTGCCCACCCCACTGGAAGCTCAATAGTGCAGAGACAGCTGAGCTAGTTTGAAACTCGGCTAGCTCAATATTGGAAGCCACCTGGCTATGTCCTCATAGTCCTTGTAGAAGAGCTTAACCCAGAAGACAAATGAGCCTACACTGAACTTCAGTCTGTATTACCCTTTACCTTTACCTGTGGACCATTGTCCTGAATCCAGACTAAGCTGATAGTCTTCCCTGTTGTTATTATTATGTTGGCAGTTTGTGGTAAGTGTATAATACAGTAGTTTTACTGAGCTCACAATTGCTTGGCAGGCTCTGGTTGCTGCTGGCTTGCTTGCTCACGCACAAGAGAACCACATATGACTACACAGTATTTTGAAAGCAGCTGCAAATGAGATCTAGGTTACTTGGAGATGACCAAAAACTTTGTTACAGTGGGCTGGAATATCTCTTCTTGCTTCTTGGGATACAGAATGAGACTCCCAAGTGTGGCTATCTGGTCACTGTTCGGGCCATAAGAAGTGGTAAAGTGCCGTATCTGTGTCCCATATCCACAGGGACAGAGGTGCAGACTATCAGCCTTACCTTTGAGTTGGAATCTTTATAGGAAGTGCTTTGTATATGCAGCATCTGAGGTTGTTATTGCAAATGTCAAGAAAACAATCCTGCACCTTAGATCCACTGCTGTATTTTTATTAAAAAAAAAAAAAAAAAAAAAAAAAGGATAGGCTCTTATAATACTTCAGTACAGAAAAAGTAGGAAATGAAGACATGTCTGGATTGATAGGAAGATGTTCTTTTTTTCAGCCTTTAAGTAAAGGAGGTTTAGAGTTAGAGCAATATCTGAAAGCTGCTACAGATAAAGACTTTGTGATGGTGGCATGCAGGGGTGCAGGTCTAGGGAGCAGAACATTGTAGCAGCAATTATGGATAATGTATAAAGCAAATAGAAATGTTTGCCAAAGAATATGTTATGTTAAATATGTTACGAGGGAAAAAATACATTTTCTTTTTCTTTAGATCTCGGTGGATGACTTGTGGAAAGGTAGATTTCAAATTGTAAATTTTGGTACCAGTAAGGAGCTGAACAGTAGTGCTCCCTGCTCGCCCCCGCTTTTTTTTCCCCCACCAATAAAAAGGCCTGACTGTAGCTTATTCTGGAGGGTAGATTTTTAACTCCTGTTTTACCATGCTCTCTGTATGAGGAAATGGAGCAGGCAGATCAGCACATATATCAAATGGACACAAAACTGAAATTAGTATTTCCAAGGGCATCCCACGTCCTCCAGTGGAAATGTTCCTTCAGGCTTCCTCCAAAGCTCAAGTGCTGGTGCCATCACCTGTTCTTCCTCCAATTAGAGGGAAGAAAGCTCAAAGTGACAAGTCGTAGATCAGCAGTAACCCTCATGTGATTCCAACTGTGTGAGACACCTTAGAAGACCTTAGAGGATCCGGTCAGACATTTTGCCATACCAGGTCTCCTTTTCAGAATGCATTGCATGTGTTTTTTTTTTTTTCTTTTTTTTTTTGCATGGTCTGTCATTTAAAACTGGATAAATACTTTCGGCTTCCCAGTCCAGTTCCTTAATATGCCCTGTATTTGCTGTCTGATCTTGACAAGATGTAAGCTTTCCATTTCCCACAGCAGAACAGTGGAAGGCGCACAAACATTTTGACAAGGTACTGTAAGAAGCTTAGCTGGAACTATTTTTAAAATATCATAATTCAGGTGAATGGGGTGAATTCATGGAGGGGGAATTCACATCTTTGAGTGTACCTACTCCCATCCTTAAATCGATACTAAGGATACTTAGCTAGGACCAGTCTATTGACTGTAATGTATGTCAAACCATAGCAACAGCAGCATGCTTCTCCTCTTAATAGAAAAAGGTAAAAGGAATGAACCGTGAATTTACTGCATAGCTCCTAACTCTGCTTTTTCCACTTTCCTCTAAGGTAAAGAATCCCTTCTTTGGAGATGGGTTAATGGAGCCTGTAAACTGCGGTCTGGTTCTCTCTGGCAGCCCCATTAGCAGCTTCAGTTGCCTTCTTTCTTCTTGTCAGGTATGTGCAAAGAAAGTTCTGTGGTTTGCCATTTTAAAAAGTCAATGGAGTCATGTGGTGCTCGGAATGACGGTCGCGAAACAGTAAATGTCAGATGCTCTAAGCAGTCTGTCCACCAATTCTGCTTTCAGTTAGCTTGACACACAGTGCCAAGCCTAGCGCGTATGGTGCTAGGCGCGTCGTGTCCCATCAGGAGCTGTATGCGTAATGCAAAATATGAGTTATGTGCAGCATGTGAGGCTCCGAGCACTGCTACCTCTGACAGGATACTTCAGTGCAGGGTGCGTGAGTTGGTTGATTGAATGTGTTTAGAGCAGATGAGCAGGAGTTGGTGTTATAAATGCTAGTGCGGCGGGGGAAATCGGCAAAGGGAGGACTGGTGGTGCAAGGGCTCTTTAGAGGCACACTACATTCCTGCCCAGGCTCTTAGGGATTTGGATCCATGCCTAAGGGGAGCAGATAGAAGACAAAGCTTTGAAATGCAGTTTTAGGAAGCTTTTGTCCAAAGCTTTAGACAAAAAGTAGCAAAAAGAGAGGCGAGCTGCTATGCAGCAGTCTCAGGTTTATAGAAGAACTATACAAAGCATATGTTAGTCAAAAAATCCCCCTCTTCCTAACAGCAGAGAGGGAAGAGAGCAGCAGCTACTCCCTCCCCGAGCAGATAGCTGGAGATACGAGCAGTGTGCTGCGGTCAGCCTGTGACCCATAGGTCAGGCTAGCAAAGCCAAGCTTTGGGCTGCTGCTAAGAGTGCTCCCCTCCCTCTTCAGGATGAGAGGTCATTTAATCCCTGTGCAATCCTCTTTAGGCAGAGAAAACTCTAGGGAGTTTGCTTGCAGTTGTCTCCCCTACGTGGACAGAGGTCGGTCGCTCTTGGGATTCCTTGTACATTCACTGCAGAAGATCTGCCCCTTCCCTCCCCCTTTTGCTCAGCCACGTGCCCGCATTCCTGCTGAAAAGATGTGATATATGTCTGTGTGCATTATTGTTACTGCTTGCTTTTCTGTTCAAACCATGTCAGCCTTTCCAAAAAGACATAGTTTCCCCATCTGGTCATCAGCTGTGTAGATGCAATAGCAACTCTGGTTAACACTAGCTTTGATTTGTGTTTAATATGAAACTTTCGGGTAAAGTTTCAGCTGCCTGTGTTTCAAGAGAGGTTGTGGGCTGGCGGTTTTTTTAGCTATATATATATGGCCTACTGAGATCAAGATTTAGCACTGTTGATTCGAACTTTCCTATGTTGATATGTAAGTGGAGTCCTTAGATGAGCTGTCAGTAGAACTGACAATGTAAACAAACAAACACAAAAAGGGACTGACAGATGAAAAAAAGTCTGCTACTCACCCAAAAGTTCCCTTGGGACTTTTTTTTTTCTTTTTTAAATGAGAAGTCAAAGCAAATGAATAAACGGATTCTGACCTGCAGGCTTTTCTGTATGTAGACCTAAGTTCTTAAGATCTAAACTTTGCCTATACTTTACCCAGTGTTGGAGAGGATGGAAAAGAATAGCAGTTTCTTCCGCCTCTGAGGACCAGAAGAAATCTGCTGATACTAAGAACAGAACCAAACTGGCATGCAGTGATAGCTGAAGTCGGGGCTAGCTTAGACTTTTAAGAGAATACCTAAAAGACATGGAGTAACAGAATATCTTTTCGCCAGGCAAGACTATGAAACACTGGCTCTCTTGCCATGGGACATGTTGCCTTGAGATGTAGAAGGGAGGCTTCCAGCACCCTAAAATAGCCCAATTTCCTTTTCTGCCATTTGGCCAAGCCTTTACCCTCTGTTTTTTGCGGTATGTGGCACCAAGTACGTTTCAGATCAAACATCCTATTTCTATTCAGGGCTTGATTTGAAGCTTTAAGCTCTTGAGGGAGAGCAACAGAAGTTGATGATCCTGTCAGTTTTAAGCGAAAAAAACTGACTTTGTACCTATTCTTAAATTAACCCATCATTCAGGCCCGGACTTATTTATTTTAGCAAGTGAAAAATGTTGTTTGTTAACTAATACCCAAGTATTGGTAGATTTGTATATAGTGCCAATATTTTATTATTATTTTTAATTATGAACCTTGGATCTTCTTTTCTTCTGCCATTGAATGGGAAAGTAACAAATAAAGCTAGCAAACTCATTAAGTCCTCCTTGACAAATGGGAAAATGCATCATTGAATAGTTTAGATAGAGATGTTTGTAGGGTTTTTATGTTTTCTTGTGTTTTTAAGAATTCAAGTTTCCCTAAGTAATAACATGTTTTGGTTCTCTGAATAGCACCAAAACAATTATGAGCTTTCCAGAATGGATTTTCAGAATATAACCTTGTAAATGATCATGAAGTATATTTGGCCCTTTAACAAATGAGTTTAACATCTTAACCAACTCTGTTTAAAAAGAAAACTCTCTGCCTGGGCAAGCCGTCATGACTGATACATATTCTCTCAATTTCAAACTGATGGTCTTTACATTAATTTTATCAAAAAAAGATACTTTGGAATTTTTTTATTACAGTGAAAATAAGATACCATTATATTCATATGTGTATTCCCCACCAACACACACACATACACACAAAGAAAAAGTTCACTGTATATACACTGAAATACATCATACTCAGCATGACCAAGACTCTCCTAGGCTTATGCACAATAAATACTAATATACATTTCAGATATGCAAGATCCCAGCTGATACAAACGGTTTGATTTATATCATACAAAGGGTTGGTACAGTTCCAAATTCTCCACCAAACCTTAACCTTACTAGCATTCAAGTGTGTGAATTTCCTAGTTTAATTAAGCATTTTTCATTCTGTAAGTGGAGCAAGATGTAAATGGGAAAAAATGCATGTAAGGGGATAGCCTTCCTCCCCCCACGTCATAAACCACATCATAAATGCGCCGTGTCTTAGCAGAAGGAACCCAGCTAGCCAAGTTGCACTGAAACAAGTCCTGAGCACCTTCTAGGGCATGCAGTTACGGTGATCACAAGGCCTTGGTGCACCAACCCTGCTCACTTGCTGCAAGAGCAGGAAGAGCCTGCGCTGCTCTGCGGACTTGGGCTACTGTGGGAGTCCTTGCATCACCACGCTGATCTCTGTCTCGCAACATCTGGTCACAGTGATATTAAGCAGATATTAATTATGAATACTTTCCACAGCCTTGTGCTATTTGGGCTTGTTCATATATGGTTCATATGGTGCAATGGTTCATATACGCGTTTGCTTGACAGATGTCTCTGATCCCCATTCCCTGCCACTCAAGGCAAGCGGATGCTGTGCAGGGTGCTCCAGAACCTGTTTAGGTCGGCAGCCTGTGGATAGTAGGTGGCTTTTACTATCGCTTAACTTTAAAAAGTATCAGGTGGCTGTTGGCACATGCAGGCCAAGAACTGTTGACTATTATATTTGCAAAGATTTAAAAAAAAGCAGCCTATCTTTCTAGTAGAGGCAATGTGAGATTGTTAGCACTCTAAATTTAGCAGCAGTGTTAATGCCTTAAATAGAGAGATTTGGTGACCAGCCAAAGCTCCAACATACCTTAACAGTCTCCAGTCTCTTCATGACTTCAAAACAAAATTCAGATTTTGAACCTCAGGAGGTCTCTGTATCAATTCAGTTATTTTAAAATGCTCCAGGCTCCTACGTGAATAATTCTACACTGGCTTCCGTTAGTCCAGAGGGACCTCATGTTTTTTTTCCCTTCCCCGTTAAAACCTGCTGCCATCTACCAAAAATGCATGCACTTAAATACCACTGCCTGATTTTGAAACAGAGCTGGCAGGCTATGGTGCAGTTCAGTAAAGAAAATTCAGATATTGATTGGCTGAACTGAACGTTAAATAAACAGCATGTACATTTTTAAAAAGATAGGTGCAAATGCCACTTTAGTATTTCATCAGTAAATTGTGCACCTGTTTATTTCAATAAATAATTCCATTATGAAAAACGAGGAAATGCACAAGAAACGCTTAACTTATATTAAGTTATAAAAACCCAACACATCGTCAATATACAACAAAATGTTAGTCACCTAATTTTTTCCAGAAGAAGCCCCTGTTGTGCCCCAGGTTATGTGTCTGTCAGGAAGAGCTGGAGAACCAACAACCGTCTTGGCTGTAAAATCATCACATTGTAGACGTTCTGCCCCACCTTGCTAAGGTGGGGAATGAGGCCGCTGAAAGTCAGAGGTGCTGCTTGGTGTTGGGGGAGAGCATTTAGGCGAGCTAAATGTTCTGCTTTGCTAATGTCAAGTGACAAACTAAATCAGGCAGCTGTGCAAGGAAATTTTTCCACTGAGTTATGTTTGAGTTTATAATAGGAATGCTTTAAAATAATACAAATACTATTCTAGCAGCATAGCTATAGCCTACAAAGCATTCATGGGCAAAACAAATACTTCTTTCAACTAGAGCTATAAATATTTCTTTCAACTAGAACTTTATACTTGTGAAACCATTACAGTAGCCTCCAGTGACAGGAAGAATGCCAGGCAGAGATTTTAAATATGTGTTTTATTTTCCATTTGTGCATGTATCTTCTCCTTTCCTGAGGAGATTTTTTGCCTTGGTATACAAACTCTGACTGTCCATTTCAGATTTGAAGAAAAATGAACTTTCATAACCCCTGCCATTCTGATCACCTCTTAGGAATGTCTCTTTATGCAGAAAAGTCAGAGGCAATCCAGATAAACAGACATTCATACATTTTAGCCATTCATTGAGAAAACATCTGTACCCATCCATGCGATGTTAAGACTATAAGTAACTTTGCAGTTACATCTGAGCCCATTGCTATGGCAACAAGGTAGTCTTTATCTCCCACATGTTTTCTATTGGTTTCTTTTTCTTTTTTTTTTTTTTCTTAAAGCAGCTTCCTGAAATGAAAAACAGAAAAGCAATGATTAAGTTAGTCTTTTTCAAATTTTGGATTCAAGGCTTATATTAAGCAGCCCTTACTGTTTTCCAGCTGTGGAAAACTTAGAAGCTGATCCTTTTCAAGATTTAAAAAAAAAAAAAATCAACAACTGACACTGAAAAATGCAAGCTGCAGTTATTTTCAATTTTTAAAAAAGTATAGTTGCTGATCTTGGACCATGAGATTTGCTACTGCATCTATTTTTAATCTGCTTCCAAGCAACTGTAGTATCTTTCAAACCAATAGAACTATCTCTAACTTTCCACTTGCTGCACTGAGAACAACTCATAGGAATGTATAATGCAAACATTTCTACAGTCTCTTCATGGTTAACTTTCATCAAAGTACACATCTCAGCTTGGTAACTTATTTGGAAATGTAAGCTTTTAATTACAACCTGTGCCCACAATCTCTATTGTGCTAGTGACCTACTCATTTTTAGCAAGCTGGCAAGCCTTGAGAACTCTAAATAGACCAAAATGCTTTTAAAAATTGTGTTTTAAATTAAACAACAAGCACCACTAACTATCATGAAGGAGATAAGAGGGTTCTATTTATGCCTTAAGGACATAAGTTGATTTCAGTTCTTCTGATTTCTGATACCCAGTAACTTTAGAATTCCTTTTCACTGTTCTTAACATCTTTTGTGGGCATCTAGTTTGACACCACTAATTTTAACTAATTTAGAAGGTATCAATGTCTTCAGGAATAATGTGGAAATCTTCACCTAGGTGTCCTAGCACTTCAAGACCCACCACACAGTACAGTAATGTAGCAAAAGTCACATGAGAAGACACACACAGAATGATCCAAACAAGATATTTTACTCACATTTGATGCTGCCTAACAAACTCTGCAAACTGACGGTCTTTAGCATATAGCTCTATAATTCGAATTCTGTCTTGAATTTCCTAAAATACAGGAAACAGTAGGTATATAAAAGAACAGAAATTAGAATATTACTGAATATTACTGATAACTGAAAGAAGGGAATTTTATGCTTTGCTGTTTCAAGAAGACCACCTTGAAATGGGACAATCCAATATTAAAAGTATGTATTTACACTTATTTTTAAAACGAAGCCCTGGAGTCTAGTAATACTTCACTGCTAAACCATAGCCAGAATTTGGAGAGCTGACATTTCAACCGAATTTAGCAGAACCATTCATCTCTAATAGACGCTTTGCCCACAAGCCCAGTTACAGGCTGGATTCACCTCTCTAGCAATTGTTCAAAGCTTTATTGTTACTTCCTAAATATAAATCCCTTCTCTTCAGCCCTAGATATTATGTTTGCAACGGGGAAGGAGAACAATGTGATTAACTTACTGGCTATAAAAAGATCTGAACTTTCAAAAACCTATATAGAGGCTCTATAAATGTGCTTGCAGATGCCATGGGGCCCTAAAAAAATAAGGCTACGTCTAGCAACATAGGGGGGTGGGTAAGGAGAATTATTTCAGAGGTCAGATCCTTTATCATATGAAAGTTCCCCAGTAGCAAGCAGGGAAGGAAATCCTTTCGCTCTACTCTGAAATATTTGCAGACAGAGTTGCAACTTGCCCAGCATATAGGCTGAAGGGAAGGTTGAGCCCACCTCTAGAATAACAACTTCTGAATAAGACAATAGTTATTTGATGTTTTGGATGTCTTTATAAGGCCAAAATTCACTCACCTCCTTAGTAAGCTCGCTGTTTTCATAAATGTGCCTTATCTCTTCACTGCTGTACTCAGCGGATGTCTCTGCACTGGTCGAGCTGTAGGACGTCAGCTGGGGGTATCTCCGGTAGTAGTGGCTGTAGCCGGTGGTATCGCTTTCGTACATGGGGTTGTACTTCACCGCATTCTCAATGGATGAGAGGCTGTCACCCTGCCTGGGGAAGCAATAAACACACGGTGAATTTCTCCGCAGCCTGGGGCCGCAGCACATGGATTAAGGAAGCCTGGTGCTTAGAGGTAACTCCTGTCAACTGGGTGATGTGAGACTTAGGACAGAATTGTAGTCACAGAAGACATGCTTTAAAATATTAGAAGTGGCTTTTTACCCCAGTGAGTCCTCGGTGTCACTCTTCGTGTACTGGTCTCGAAGGGTCCTGGCCAGAAAGAAGATTACAGCAGAGGCCACCAGAAGGAATCCTGCCACCGACGCGATTGCAATACCCACAACAAGCGGCTCAGACACGTACTCTTCACAGTGCTCCCCTCTGTACCACCAGTTCTCTCCTACACGACACCTGCAACAAAAGCACACTAGGAAATAAAACACCAGCAAAAAATGCCACTTTGGTTAATGTGAGTTTGGCAGGCTCTTAGTTAAGTTACCTTGGTAAATACCTCTGCATTTTCAAAGACCAACTTTTTCTTTCTTTCTTTTTTTTTTTTTTTTAAAATCATCAGCAGCCTCTTTAATATTATTGAGTTGAGTGATTATCGGTAGAAGAGTACATGAATAATAATTTGTGAAGGTGAACACTTGCGGCTTTTGCTACTTAGCTATAGTAATAAATCTTGTGACGTAAGGTGTTTAGATTGAGTTAAAAGGTGTTATCCCTTGATTCAGTCTTCCACAAGATGTATCAAACACTAACAAAATCGTATTCTACCTGTAATTATATTGTGATATAATGCAAATGAAGATGTGTTAAATGAACAGAATATTTTTAGAGTGTAGCAAGCTCCATACAGGGCAGTTAAATAAATATGTAGAATAGATTGCTAGAAATAAAGAGGAAGTCCATTGTATCATTACAATTTTTCCCCAAAACAGCATTCATTATTTTCACCTGGCTTTGATATTGAGCATGGGAATTCATAATGTTGATGCTGACTATAAACATAATTATTGGGATTTGGATTGGATTTTTGTGTTTCAGGCTTTTTACTATAAAAACCTGAAAAACTGTAAAACATTATGACCGTTCACAAGTATGAACCTCATTAATTAGAAACGTAAGTAAATTACATCTTTTAAGAAACTATTTCAGATACTTTTGCTAAAGTAGTAACTGTTTTTTTATTTTTTTCATAAAGTTAGTTTCGTAAAAAGTGCCTGGAGCATGTTCACCTCTTTCTCATAAACACTATTAGATAATTATGATAAAATCTGTCTTACACATGTGAGAGTACCAATTTTTCATAGCTTTAAAACATTTTCTTTTTTTTTTTATATTAGCTGTTAAAATGCTTAAGACTGACCTGAAAAAAAGCAAATTGTAGGCAAATCTTTTAACAAAAATCACCTGATGTAACATAAATAATAACTTTTAGTAGTGTCTTGCTTTTTTACAATATTTCTTCCTGACTTTGTTGATAGCTATATTTTGTTTCTAAACATTGAGAAGGGAGAAAAAAAAAAAGAAAGAAAGAAAGAAAGAATCTAAGTGCACTACCATAAAGAGCATATATTTAGCTATATATTTTGGTACTGTCAAATACTGTTCAAATACATTTGTAGCTTTAAAAAGCTAAAAAGTGAAACTACTTGCATCTTGATCTTTATGCACCATAAATGATTTTTCTCATGACCAATAATTTTACTGTTTTTTCTTTAAAAAGATTGTCCATTTTAATATTTCATCCCTATTATGCCTTTAAAGTCAGATTATCTTTGTGATAGAATAAAGTCATAGATGTTTTATTACATTATGTAACATTATAGTACTTAAGAAAATTTCTGAAGGTAAATTCTTTCCCCAAAGATCATTGAAGTGATTTGAACAACTGAGTATGTTCCACTGCCACCATCTCTACTAGTTAGTTTTCCTCTTAACCTTTCCTTCCTATTTCCGCTCTACTACTATTTCCAATTTCCTCTCTGCTAAGGAAACTTGCTCCTACCTAATTTGTGAGCTTTACATGAGAAAATTAACACCGGGACCTCCAGTCAGCAGCATTAGGTGGATGTTAGTCATAAACATCCTTCCTCTTACACATGGTTTTGCAGAACTTGCTAGGGAATACAGCAAAAGAGGCAATAAGGAGTTTTAATACTTCAGTACTTCAATACTTGAGGCAAAAAGAAGACCCACCTACATATAGCCCCTTGCCCAGGGCTTATGTCACACTTGCCATCGTTCAGGCAGAAGTTGGGTTGCAGATCACAGACGCTGTTGCATGGCAGCCCATCGATGCTGAGGTAGCCAGGATAGCACACACACTCTGCTTCCCCGCTCCAGCGGTTTACTAGGCATTCGGAGAACTCATTACAGGCCTGGAATTTGCAGGGATCTGCCTGATCACCTAAGAACGGACAAGACAGAAAATACTAATAACCTTAATGGGGGAAAAGCACTTCCGCTCTCTTGCCCTGAGGAGTAGCATTTCTAATGATCTCTTAGTTACAATATTCGCCAAAATCCAGCACATATCATTCATTCTGCACAGAGATCTGAGGCGCTCATCTCTGCCTGTAAAATGGGTGTGAGTGGTACGGCCAAGACCACCCACACAAAGACATACACACAAAGAAGTATAGAACATTTTCTTTCTGGAACATGCTGTTCCTCTTCTGTCACCTGGGATGCTATTTTGAAAGTGAATAAACCAAATCTAACCTCCAGCATTCCTCCTGACAGAAAAACTAGGCAGTAACACAAGGAAGGGCAAGGTGACTTCAGGCAGTCTGTATCTGTATCAAGAAAACATGAGAGGCTCGGGAGAGCTTGTATCAAGATTAGGAGGGCAGGTATACTATTAAGTGATTACTATCAAAAGATTTTCTACGCTAATTAGACCATCTTTATAACCACGCTGTCTGAGAAAAACAGCTCCCATTTGCCGAAGTCTGCACTGTTATTTTCCTCTAACACTATAACAGGAAATGTTTTTGAGTTACCTGTATGGTAAACTGCCGGCTGGCTGGGGAAAAAAAAAACCCAAAACTTTCATCCTGTATCAGAGAAATGAATTAAAAGGGCATAAAACTTTTTACTGCTTTCAAGTCCTGAACTCACAAATAAGTTAACAGTTGTTAAAAAGCAAAATGGACACCACTCTACTCACTGACCAAACTTCCTTCTCACTCCGAAGTGGAGGTAGAGTGGCATTACAGAGAGCTACGCGAGTTAGCTGTGTCTCTGGGTTTCTATAGGGGCCTCATATAATCTACTCAGTCTGGATTCATCCATTTACTCCCCACATGGAATTTTTGGTTGTTAACTCTCTGAAGGACTGTCTTTCTAAGAAGCTTTCTCCAGTCTCTGAAAAGTGGTGGACACTCTCTGAGATGCTGGGATTATAAGCAAATTCTTAAAGAAGAAGTTGCTCCTAAAACCCTGACTTCAAAGGTACTAAAACCCTGACTCCGACAAAGGTACTTCTATGCCTCCGTACCCGATTCCACATCCAGGGAGTACTTATCGATGGCCAGGTTCATGGTATGATAGGCCGTGTTGCAGAAGTCTTCCAGGATCATGTACACAGCATTGGTAACGTTCCGAGGCACGGGCTTGGCAAATTTCATTCGGCTGTTCACTACAATGCTGCCATTTCTGAAGTTCAGGATTTCCAGATTCTGGAAGCCTGTTAGATTTGACTGAAGGTAGGGAACCAGCTGCAATACAGGTAACAACAACAGAAAGGCTGAATGAACAGAAAGGCTGAATCTTTGAATCGTCTACACCAGCCTGTTTTTGCCTCAAAAGCTGAAGGAGTCCTAATGATTTTATTCAAATTCCACAACAAGAGTATCAAAACTCTGCGCAGCTGAGGCCCATAGTGGCAGCTTGCCCCAAGCAGGAGTACAGCGCACAATTCTTAGAATAGATCAATTTACAGTCATTTTCCTGAGCTATGATACAGAAATGCAGTCTACAGGATATATATGGTGATCTAAGCACCAGGCATGCTCATCATCTCACAGGGCATTACCTTGAACCATGTCCCTCCTTCCCTTCCTGTCCTTTGCTCCCTCCCTCTTTCAAAATAAAATACTTCTTGCAACCAGGAAATGGGGATTTCTGGGTTAAAACTAGCGAATTGGTGCTGTATTACTTTTATGTGACCTTACTAGCCATCGGCTATTTAGGACATCAGCCAGTTTATATTCTCTAAACCACCCTTTAGTTAGGATAGGCTGAATATATGAAGAAGGGTGGCTCCCCGCAGTTCAACTTCACTCACTTCTCTCCACACAGAATAAACTAAAAGCACTCAGGAAGCGAATAAAGGGAATGTCCCAGTGACTTCAGCTGTGCTACATCTACTGACACGTGCTGAACATTTTGCTCGTGTTGCTGAAAAATTACTGTCCATCTGGTAATGAATGTTTGTCAAAGAAGTAATTCTTACCAGTTCCAAAAAACGTTGCTCTAACGCTTTATATTCAGGAGAATTTTTATTAAACAAGTCCTCTGAAAACATCATGTTGGTAACCCGAAGACTGAAGAACACCACTAGAGCTCGTGATGGAACAGGAGTACTATTGTGATTTTCATGAGTGGGCCAAGCCACGCTGGCCATTTCTGTGGCCTGGACATTTGTTGTTAGCTCCACGTGACTCTCAGTCATGCCCCTTCCGTCCTCAGTCAGCTTAGGAGAGGAGTAGATAGTGCTCACATGATCTAGCTCCACTGAGATACCCAAGACTGTTGTCATTTCATCTTCCAGATTTGATGAGGTAGCCATAGACGATGATACCGTAGATCCCATAGGAGGGAAATGAGATGAAAGCTCAACAGTATCTGTTGTTACTCTCACTGTGGCAAATGAGTTCATAACAGTGCTAGTACTATCAGAAACATGCATGTCATGGTCCATATTACCATGTGCAGTGAAATCCTCAAAAACAGTGGTCTGATCTATTACAGAAGGAACTACAGTTGAAACCTGAAGTAGAGTTGGCATTGCTGATTGCACTTTGTGATCAAAAGTCTTCTCCAGCGCACTGTCCGTAGGCCAGATGTCGTCTGGTTTCTTCATCAATGATCCAGTAGCTTCCTGATCTGTCAAGATTTGCTCCTCTTTTGTAGAAGTATCAGTATTTACTGTGAAAGGATCTACAGTCAGAATAGTTTCTGAAGAGCTTGTGTCCAAGTGGCCTATTGTAACAGCTTCAGCTACATCCAGCTGCCCTGCTGTGGCTAATTCTTCTAACATCGTTCTGTCCTCATTTTGGTGTTCAACCACTTCAGAAATGATGTTTTGATCTACACTGAACTCTTCAGGTTGTTCCACACTGACTGTCTCCGTAGATACAAGAAGATTTTCTTCTACAGACATATCTGTATCCTGAGGTGGGAGAGAGGCCTCTCCAGTTGGCAAGCCTACAGAGGAATAATCCACTGAAGACTCCAAAACAAAGGATGGTTTAACAAAAGGAGAATCATACATTCCCGTCTGTGTAGATGATTCCACCGAGGATGGGGCTTCTGTCTGTAACAGAGGTATAGGCGGAGTTGAAGTCTCTGGAAAAACAAATACTTCAGACTCATCCAAGAAGTCTTCTCTTACATTGGTATCAGTCATACCTTCATTCTCATCTACAGAAGGATCATCATCTAATTTCTTCCTAGAGTTAAGAATATAATCTAAGATCAGACCTTCGGGAATATCCTCAGTGCTGATTAACAGAGACTCATTGTCGTCATCAAGCCAGCTATCAGGACCAGGGTAGAAAACTGGTTCCAGTGTTGCTACTCCCCAGGGCCAAGTATTCGATTCCATTTCTTTTCCTGAACCATCAAAAGCTGAACCAGATCCATCATCATTTATAATTCTATCTCCATCTCCAAAGTATATATCAGTTTCACTTTCCATAGGGTCTACTTCTAAGGGAAAAGAAATTTCTGTCACAGACTCATATGACACGGAGTCTGCACTATCATTCTCTGCAGCACTACCCTTAGCTACTGCTTCCTTCTCAGGAGATGCTATTCCTTTTGTATCAGTCTGTGTGACTGATGAAGAGGCCATTGTTGGTGCAGATAGTGGAGGAACTATCTCATCGTCTGTGGATGAAGGTTTCTTTGGCACAACAGGAGAAGGGACACTTGAAGGCAGAAGAAAGTCTTCAGATAGTCCAGTATCTTCAAATCCTAAAAATCAGTTTTCAATTAGTTTTTATGAAGAAAACAAACCCAAAACAAACAAACAAACTGCCCCGCCCCACAGAGATCTATATTCAGCATATTTCCTGTGATATATACTGCCCATTTTATACCACAGTCAGAACCCCTGATGATCTCTCCAATTTTGATTCTGATATTTTGTGGGCTAAGTCAAGACTGCAGAATAAACAGTATAGCAATAGCTGTGTGGCACATCCTTAAGCTAATTAGTCTACTTTAGAGACCAGTTATCTCTGCATGGCATCACTCAAACATGCCCTATCTGAAAATATTTCTGTGCAATTGAACAGGTGTTTCATTTGCACAATTTCCTGGGGGGAGAAACAGACATTATCAGCTGTTACAAGCATTTTATCATAACATCTTGTTCTTGGGTGCATGGCACATAGGAAACATAAAAACAATCCTACAAAAATGTATCAAATTTTTAGACCTAAATCATAATTTTGGTGGATTATACCTTTAGTGAATTATAACTTGGGTGAGTAGCAGGAAACACTGGCATCCGGCATTAAACTTTAGCCAATGGCATTAACTTACCATCTGAAGGATCTGGGACTGAAAGCCATTCCAGAGAATCTGCAGAATTGTGTCCTAATCCTGATGGGGTGACCAAAAGAGGGGTCTGATTCCCTTCCTCCAAATCTAGCCCATCAGGCAAAGAAGTGATGTCAGCCTCTGGGGAGAGTGGAGCTTCAGGTGGCAGACTGATCTCGGAGTCCAGATTTTCAGGTTTTGGCCGGATTTCATTGTCATTGGACTGCTCGTTACCTAAAGTGAAATCTGGCTTGGTGAAGTCGAAGGGCAAGGTATTGCTGGCAGTTGATTCATCTGCTGAAGGCCATTCAGCCACAAAAGAGTTATCCTGAAAAAAGAAAAACCACAATTTCTGTTACAGGGAAAGTGCTGACCAGCCACAGTGAGGTGAATGAATGTATAAGGGTGTTAACCCTTGGCCAGCAGCAAAATCAAGTACTATTGCCTTTGTGAGGATGTAAAGTATAGTAGCAAGACATGTCAAACTGAGAGGATTAGTGGTCTTTGCTACTAATGTATGGTGTACATGTAATATATACGTCCTAACCAAGCTTGAAGTGCAGGTCGCCCCGTCCATTGAAAAGAAAACTGTGAGCAGTATTGACAAATAACAAAGAATGTACATAATGAATCTGTGAATTGCTTGAACTGGGAAAAAAATAATTTGTTTTTAAATCCCTCCCCAATTTGCACTTCATTTACTTTCTATGATATAAACCAATTATTATTTGACCTACAATTAGAATACGATTAGAATACCCAGCACACTGCATATGTCTTAATATTCACCTTTTCATAGTATCTCTTGAAGTACACATATTAGGAAAAAAAAAAAAACAAAAAAAAAATCAATAAAGAGATTAAGTTATTTGATTTAGACTGCAAAAACAAGCTAACTACTTAAAACTCGGGAGTTACAGTGCTTTGCACTGACATGTGCCCAAATGCCTACACTGTGCAATAACCTGGTATGGACAAAAAAAACACTTGAGGTGTGAAAAACTCCCAAATAACCTAAAGAACCACTTTACTAAAAACTAACCAACTGTTGACGGTGACCAGTAAAGTTAAGTGGGCAGAGGTTCCAAAAATACTTATTACATCCCAAAACTAAATACCAATTTAAATACACCTGTGACTCACTATTCCTATCTAAACTGGCCATTTGGATTTACTAGCATGAATAATCAGAACAAGTTTAAATATTTTTCAGTTTGAAATTCTACTTCTGCCTGAAATATAAAGGTGAAATTAATTTTCAACTACACTCAAGCTGTATTTGAACAATGTTGAAACAAACCAATTAAGGTATTTTTTGGTCAATTATCTGGCCACCTATATTGATCATGTTTTTATAGACAGTCATTATGCCATCACAGTCTTCTTACATCATAGCATTTATATGGTAATGATTAGTTGAAAAATACATATACCATATATGCACATGTGCTTCAGCAATTATCTTATTGGCAAAATTGTCCACTGTAAGTAAACCTGTGAAAAAAGTTATTGTGCAAGATTAGAAAGAAACTCCACATATAAATTCCATAAAAATGAATAAGGACTAACAGCAATAGCCTCTCAGTACAATATTTTATGTGAGCATTCAGTTGCCAGGAATTGCACTTCATCATTTATTTTAATGTGGATAGATGTTCCTATGACAACTAACATTATTCAAAGATTCTTGCTGCACTGCAGTATATTATATTAACAAGTTTGATATCATGTTGGCAAGTTTGGTTTATGCTAATGTCTTTTGAAAGGCTTACAAATATGACAGATGACTGCAAAGAAAACCTTACAAACTCCCTGATTTTCCATTTGCTGCTGCCAAAAAGACATTGTATTCAATAATCCAATATATTCTACCTGCTGTAGAGATTTCTGCTGTACTCAACAGAAAAAAAAAGTATAGATTTCAAATGCTAGAGTTGATTTTCTTTTAAGAGAACTATAAAATTCAAAGAGAAGAATTAATGGTTAGTTGTTACCATCTCCTAGGGATTAGACTGTGAAGTCATTACACTGCCACATTATGCCCTGACCATGTAAGATAATACAAACCCAACCTCTAGAATTTTACGTAACTACCTAAACAGTATCTACTTGAACCATAAAGGATAGATCATGCACTTGTGCAAATAATTAATGATTAATAAATTCAGTTTGTACTCCTTGTCTCTAAGCAGTTTATGACTTTCTCAAATGTATTCAAAATTATTTCCCCAAATTATCTGTTCATTATAGGTTGTACATAGCTGCTTTTTGGGTATACTCAGTATCTTTACTTTTTATATAATCAGATATTTTCATTGAAGACGTAAATGACATGATATTATTCACACTCCATGATTTGAAAAAAGGAAATTCCAGTAATACTTCTTCTACAAACTAATCCCTAAAACTCATTTAAGATCAACTATCATAGCAAAACTTCACCTATAAATTTTTTTGCCTGCAATCTGCTGTAGTATCCACAGAAAGAATTTAATGACAGAACTCTCTATCTTATTAAAATAATTGTATGCAAAATTAGAATCTAGTTGTATAGCTCTAATAATAGGAAGCCCTACCTGAAACCTAGCTCAAATTCATGCTTATCCACATCGTGTTTAACCTATTTATGACAAAACCATGTAAATTTGCTTTTTAGACACCATTGGTTTTAGACATCAGTGGATACAGGCATAAATATAAAGGGACTGTTAGAACAAGAGTCTTTAATTCTGTGAAGTTGCAAGAATTTTGCTTGAATCTATAAGGATCTTAGTAACAGGCCTGAAATCTAGTATCTGTGTTCACAACATATGCCCATGAAACATAGCTGGGTGTGGGCTTTTTATATGGACTGATCTCATTTCTTCTTGGAAGGTACACACTTGTGTTACACAACAGAGCTCAGAGCAGAATTCTACTGGATAACCCCTTCAGCCCAGACAGTGCTGCACCGTGCACAGACTCTGGCTGTCAGCAGAACTAATTAACTCAATCTCAGCATCGCTGGCTCAGGGGCACCTGCCTTGGTATCTCTGCTTACAGCTCCACTGCATTGCACGGGCACGTTCAGAGGTCCCAAGTCTCCTGTCCAAAGGGAACTTCAGCTTTGGAGTGATTTGGGACGGAGAAATCAGATGAGATAATTTATATGTTAAAATCAAACCAACACACACATACACCCACAAAAGATATTAAAAAAAACCCACAAAACAAACAAACAAAAATGGCTCATATTTTCCTGTTTCCTTTGTTGACACTAAGGGGATGAACATCATTTAAGAAGTGAATTAAGAATTTTCAGTGAAAACAATACAGTAAAAAAAAAAAAAAAAAAAGGAGCATAGGAAGCTTACCCTTTCATCTCATCTCTTCTTACAGCCAACTTAACTGCCTACATCTATTTCTTTGTTTCCAAAGAGGGGTGGAATTGTGGAGAGAATCATGTCTCTTTAAGCCATTTATGGCATAAACATTATGAGAAAAACAATACTGCCATGTAAGATAAAGTGACCATGGAAAACTGTTGTGCAACAAATAAACAAATTATCAAAAGATCTCACCAGAAATCTTTTACTCCATTCTATAATGTGGCTTTATGACTGCTCATTCTGTATGATAGATATCCTCTGGGTAATTCCATCTTGCTGAATTAAGCTGCTCACATGTGTTTGATGGACACATGGCAAACTAAAAGACCACTGCTCCAAACCATACTCACATCAAACTCTGGGCGCTCTTGCACAACAGGATGCTCAGTGATCCAGGATGGGTCTTCTGCTGCAGGCTGTATGATCTCTTTCACTGCAAAAATAAAAATACAAGGAATCTGAGAATTGCACTAGTGGCATGAAGAAATTGTTGAAGGCTAGTGTGAAGTTGCAGAAGGCAGACTGAAAAAAGATCCTTCCTCATCTTAGGTTGCTAATAGACTCTTGCTAGTAGGGTGTTCTCAGAAGTTTTGCCTGGGAAAATTTGCTTCTGGAAGTCCCCCTAGATCACTCACAGGGAGTGCAAAGGAAAGTTGGAAACAGCAGGCCTGGATGGCCCTTCTCCACCAACCATGCAAGGATCCCTGAGCAGGCAACAAAACAAAATGGGGTTCCTTTATGCTGCTCACGACCAATACAGAGCTACTAAACTGAACTCATCTTAAGTGCTGAGATCAAGATCACAGTGTGATAGAAAAAAAGGAGAGGCTAATTTAATGGATTAGGAATGGGACCTTACTGCCAATGACCTGCCCTAGTTAACATTACAGCAAAACAAACTACAGTCCATTTGTTTTCATCATTTGTTTTTAATTATTCAGAGGACAGCTGAATAATTCTCACCTGTGCCTGAGAATTATCTTATAAGACCTCAGATGTATGGCTCACTGACGTGTCTTAAGTAATACTTACTATTAATAAGTTGGAGAGAGCTAGGTTCCAAGGTCAAGGATGCATTTTCCAGCAAGGCATTTTTCTGGAGGATTTCAGCAATATAATCTTGGAAATCACTGATGGTGTAAACAACTGTTGGATTATCTTCTATGTCCATAAAGGAGTTGTCCTCCACTTTGTTGGAATGAAGGTTAATGAGGTCCCAGGTGGCATTGCTGATGGCTTTTCCATCAAATGTAACAGCATAGTGGACTTCCACCCCACTTTGGTTTAACGAAGAGAAATAGAACAAAGATTAGAGGATAAAGTCTTCAAGGTATTGCATGTATCTTATTTGTTTGTTTATTTAAGAACCTGGGTCAACATTTTTTAAAAGTATGATGCATTAAAAGAATCAAATGCAAACAATTTAATTCAAAATAAAGACAAAAATCTATTTTATTCTTCTTTACACTTGTGCCTGCAGTGCTTTCCACCACTGCAAAGATCCATATAACAAAGTTCTCCAAAAAAGACTACCAGAACATTACATCTGGTTTGGGCATAGTATTGTATTCTACTTGTGAGCAGCAGAAAGAACCCAAGAAGAGCAAAATGTGGGCTCCTGCCAGCCTTATTAATGGCCCCACCAAGACACAATTGTGTGAATGATGCTTATAGGATCATGGCAGCAATGGCAATAGCTGTGAGGTATGAAAACAGCATGGAAAACAGATATAAATATATAGAAGCAAGCGGGAACCCTGATCATTGTCAGTGTGCAGGGTCAGTCTGCTTGAAATAATGCTTTTGAAGGCACTAAAATGGCACTTACTTAATACAGCCTTTAGTCTGAAAAAAAATATTCCCAATTACTATATCATTTGGTCTGTTAATCTTTTAGAAAATGGGGGTTTTTTTGTACCCATGCACTGTTGAGGTTTTCTTTGTATTAACCACCCTCTATTTTCTTTATTTTCTTCTCTTGATTATTTCTGAATGTCCTTTCCCACATGGCAGCGTAGCAATCGGCTTTACCATACACTGGGCATAAGCACAAAGGAGCTTTAGAAAATATAACATACTTTGGCTGTACACAGAGCGCAGCAAGAAAATGAAGTAATCGATGAAGTGTTAGGAAAAGCTGCTCCAAATATAGCTTTTCCCCATTCCACAGAGCTGGACTGCATTGCTGAAGCAATGGCTCAGCTCAGAGAAGCCTCCAGAGCCAGACGTAGCAGAGACCTAACCACAGCTCCGGAGTTTTGCTGCTGGCTCTGTCATGGAAGCGAGCCCACCAGGTTCATCGTGGGCACCGAGTACCAGGAGAAGGAATGAAAAAGGAGAGCAGTAGCAAAAGGCACTGCTAAGATGGAATACAGCAGGCTAACCAAAAATAACATGGAGATTTAATAAAACTGTACTGTCAAATGCACTTTTTAATTGTGAGCTCTCAACTACAACACTATCATCTGCCTGGAAAGGGCTAAAACGCCTGGAACAGAATCTCTCTGGACAGCTGGATGCACCCTGCCATGCAGAAGTGCCGAGTGACAGAGGATGGCTTTGAGTCACTATTGTTTATAATGAGGTTGGAGTTTTCTAACCGTTCTGTTAAAATCAAAGTCCTCAGTGTCTGTAACACTGTGGAAACTGGACATTACTTATACCCCTGCTGAAAAGCAGACAAAAGAAAATACTTCTAGCAAGTCCGAGGCTACAGTTATTTTTTGTCTGTGTAATTCCTGAAATATATCGAAGGAGGAAAACTTATATCTAAATATCTAAATACATCTTCCCAAAGACAGGCCCAGGCTGATCTCCATCCTCGGCTAAGGAATGTTTATAAAACTTCTGCTAAGGTGTTAGCAACTCAGGCCTGGAATTAGTTATTTCTTTGTTGGAGACATGTGGTTTTCTTATCTATTTGTATTTTCATAACATTCATCCTCCAGACTGCTGCAAATTACAGATACTTTGAGTCATCATTAAGTAATTTTGTTTTCTTCACCAAAAAGACAATACCTAATTCAATAGCTGAGTTGCGTTTAGAAAGATTTTCTCCAAGCAGTTTGTTGTGATTAGCATTTAAATAAGCAAATCAGGTTATCTGAAATCAAGTGAGATCATTTTTTTTTTGAGTTATTTGCAGTTTTTAGTAGAACCCCCACCAAGCATATTTATGCTGGATGATTATTTCACTCCAAAGTCAAAACCACAAGTCCTCAAGCAGTCAAGTTGTAGTCTTACAACTAATGTGCATTTTTCCATCTGCATTACATCAATGTGAATAGAAGTTGTCTTTACCTTTCCTCCTCGGGAGAGCTAAATATAGAAAAAAAACAAAGGAAAACAAGACCCGTTAAAACAATTTTAGCTTTTCTTTTAAGTCTTTTAACATAATATTTACCAAAATGACAATGGTATTTTATAGGACACAGATATTTGAAGAGGCATAGAAAAAAATGCTTATAAATTGCACAGTTATTTTGTCAAATAAACAAGGTTGTAGTTTCTCTGAACTGAGATATTTAATATTCATCACTTAAAATCAGCAGAGTAGAGCCATCTCACCTTATTGCAAACAATGCAGTTAAATTACTGTCAGTGCCAAGAGAATCCAAGCTCACTAATTCTGCCTAAAGACTAGCTCATAAACACATTTTCCATCAGACAGGACAGAACACAGAAAGGAGCTCTGGTATTTTGCCAGAAATATCAACCTTTTATTTCTCTGTTGAAGCAAAGCTGGGATCTTACAGAAGATACTAGACTGTAAATAATGAGTTGGAAGGGTTTGCTACCTCCCAGGCAGAGCTTTGGCATGGTACCATGTCAGTGTACCAGTTTGCTGTGGTTTTAGCCACAAGTGAAGGTGGGGACTGAAAAGCTGCCTCTGTGCTCCTGCAAGGTCTGAAGTTTCCCTTCAACTCTCATATACCCATGAACCAAACTATCAGCTCAGATAAATATACTGTATTAGCAGGCTCTGGAGTGGAATTAGTCACTACATTTGGGCAAATAGCACAGAGTTTGTCACTACATTACCGCCAGAACCATTTCTGCCAAGTTCTTTTGAACAAGTTTGTAATTTTATTCCTATACCATTCTGTTCTGGTACCTCTGACAACATCTAATCGGGCTCATCCCTCCAAGTAGGATATTTCATCCTTGTCACCTGCAAGGAACTGAAGCATGAGGAGGACAAGCAGTTTGCCTGCAATAATGAAGTGTTTCGTGGCTAGGCTATAAACTGAACCTAGTCCAGGGGTACAACCATAAAACCTACTTCTCTTCCTATAGCTGCTTACTTATCCTCATGTATTCTAGCAAGTACAATAATTGCCTGGAACATTCTAATACAGATGACTAAAATCTCACGGAAAACGCAATTCAGGTTCACTCATGAGAAGCCTCACTGGATTCTGAAAGTTAGGTCCAATCCATTCAAGAAGAAGAGACATAGTTTTTGATCCATGCCTCCCAAACATCAGACATCAAATATTTGATGCATAATACTCAGAATCCATTACTTTCCCAAATAAATTTAAGGCATCATTCTGAATCCCAAAGTAAATTGAGGAAACTAACATTTTTCAGCAATATTCACAAGAATAAAGAGAGTTAAAACATTGTAAATAATTTGCAAAAGCTATCCACCTACATTACCTTTGATTAAAAGGAGAAAGACTATTTCATATCTCAAACTGTAACTCAAAGATTACAATCTAACTTTTTGACTTAACAAAAAATAACATTAGAAATTGAAAAGTAATTTAAGTACACATTTTTCCAAAGAGTTTTTATCTTCAGTGTTTAAACTACAACATGTCAACAGCATTGAAGAACTAAGAGATACTGATTTTATAATGAAGAGTTCTTCTATAATGTAAGACAGAGTCTTAAATAAGAGTGCCTTGCCTTAAAATCAAGGCAGGCATATCATGCAAGATACTCTTGTGGATGCCAGAAGCAGAAGAGAGGAAACAACTCTGAATTTCTATTTTAATCTTTGTCTATATATGTATAAACATAACAGTATGGAGGCATTTGTCCTTTGGTTAAAACATCCTAGAAACTCCTATGTCTGTTGGCATTCACACAATACTCTATCACAAACAATTGTCAATCACTGCATATGCATCCATTCAGGGAGCATTATTGCTGGGATGGATGCATTTTTAATGCATATTTTACTATCTCTTTTTACCTGTATTCCAACACATGAACACTTTTGTATCCAGGTAATCCTTCAAATGCCTTTTGGATCTATTTTGATAAAAAGAAGAAAATAACAACACAGATTTAACCTCTTTGGATTGGCATAATCTGGAAAAAAATTAAACGAGAGGAGGCAGCAATGGCAGCCTTAGGAACAGAGCCCTCCTCAGCTCCAGAGAGGCACTAACGCTGCACAGAGCAGGTCTGCCCAAAGAGCTGGTGTAGAAAGGGCTCAGGAGTGGGTGGCAGTGCAGCTCAAAGAGGAAGCCTATGGACAGCAACTTGGTGGCACATCCAGGCCTAATTCAATACTCAGTTGTGTTGCATGAGACCTAAGAAATAAATACTGAAGGTTCATGCTGCGTTAGCTTCTTTTCCCCTCCCCAAAGACTCTTGCCAATTGAGGATTATTTTTTACTCCTTCAGTTCTCCTTTCCCTCCCCAATCTCCCTATTTTTAAACTGCCTCTGGTGAGATTTAAACAATCTGAGTGCTGCCAACTTTTTTTTTTCCTTGTCTCCTCCAAGTGCTTCTTTATCCAAGCACAGGGAGAACCGGGCAAGGAATCAAAGGGGCGGAACATCCACATGCCAGGTGGACTCTGTCCCATTGGACATTTCTTACACACACACACAAACACACACTCTGTGGCATTGCTACTTGGCCACACGTCTAGGAAAATTAAGATGTCTAGCCTATGCTAGCAGCTTGTGACAGTTGTAGTGATGCTTTTTGGCTACTGTGAAGACTGCATCTATTTCCCATCTGGCTCAGGATCTGGCACAGACCTAGCCCCAGTGAAAGAGATTTGGAGTTTGCCAAGGAGAACCCCAAGTAAATGGGACTAAGGAAGGAAGGAAACTAAAGAATAGATGGTCCCCATGCTGTATGCCCCTCCCTCAAGGAAAGAAACATGCTTCTCCCGAGACGACAACAAGCTCTCTGTCCCTGGAAGATTATGGAAATAAAATATAGGGAAAGAACAGGGAGTGAAAAGTTCAGAGATAGAAGTCTGATTATATTTTAAGTGAGCATTTTTATTTTGTTGGGCAATAATTTTATTTGCAGCATATAAATGAGAACATATTACACTTTTATTAGAATTAAATTACCTTTACAATAAATTCTAATAAATCATATATAAGATACATGTATATTTATAAAGACACATACGGATTGGAGGTTGTTTTGGGTTTTGTTTTTTCTTTGTTTTTGTAAATTAGTGCCTAACTGTCTAACAATGCTTCATTCCCACTAACCCCAGTGGGATTTAGGCATGTGTTTAAGAACTTTTCTGAAGGTAGAGGGTTTTAGAACGTGCTCATATGAACTGCTGATTCTGAACATAAATGAGGAGCGAGTGTTGTCTTGGCTGTCTCGAGATCAAGGAGTATCTCACCTGGGAGGGAGTATCTCAATGATTTGATTCACTCAAAGAAATGCCACTTACTCTCAAAGAAATATTACCTACTTTATAGAGTCTCTATGACAAACGTAGAGAGTTTGTCATTCAGTGTCATTTCGGGGCACTTCTTGTACGCAGGAAGACTTCCCAGGTTTCATTTCAGTGTTTGGCTTTGGCAGGAGATCCAGAGCATGCCCACAAGGGCAGACCCAGGAGGACCTGTCTGCCTGCTGCTATCAGGAGGCAAACAAGATTCCTGCCACTTTCTTCCCTGTGACATCTTTAAGTCCTGCCTCTAGAGGGAGAGCGACTGAAAAAAATCAGAGAGGGCACTAAGGCCAAAATGAGCCCTGATTAAAATAAGGGTTTAAAAGAACTGGAAGAAGTGCAGTTGTCTTATTTATTAAAGGCATCTGGCTTAGTTCCTTTTGCTAACATGAAGCAAAGTAAAGGAATGAAAGCAGAACAGGAAATAGCATCTCTCAGAAAGATCTGAGCATGGAGACAGAGTATGTCCCCTTGCAGAGGCTCAGCATACTTTTTTGACCCCCCCCCCCCAAAGCACGCTTCTATCTCTTTTGCCTGCAAAAATGATAGCTTACTATTTGACTTTATAAAGAGGAAACTAGAGTAACTATTCTTTGGCAGCTGGTGTGCTGCACACAATGAATGACACAACACTACTACTTCAAAAAGGATGTCAGACAAAATAGGATATTCTCACAGAGGATGAGTATTTTCCAGCCTGCCTTAGGCAGTAAGAGCCCTAAGTTGGTTCTGCAGAGCCTCTTAGAAAAAAAAAAAAAAAAAGTCAGTACTAACACGGATGCTGCACAGAAAGAGGAAAAATAAATAAATAAAATAATAAAAGGAAGGTAGACAAGGTAAATTACCTGTGCAATGAATTGTTCTGAGAGCTGCTGATGTTTCGTGGAGGTTGGGTCTCTCAACTCCTCACTGTACTTCTCTCCAGCAATGGTGATGCTGAACTCAATGATCTGCTCGGTTACAGGTTTCAATAGCTGCTCATCCTCCTTCTTTATCTCATTATTGATCTGGAGGGGAAGGGTAAAGGGAGGAAACAAGAAGCAATTTAGTACCTTTTAGGTTTGTAATGCCCTTCGACTGTTTCATTTTTCCCAGCCAATAAATTGTTACTCATTACAGACCATAATCCTACATATTCCAGGTGAAAGGTACATAAAAAGCATCCAAGTATCTATACGTGCATATGACCTGCTGTCTGTCAGCCTGCTGTTATCTGTCAGCATGCTACATTTCTCAGGATGGGTCTAAAAGAATTCTTACATGGGCTAGAAACTTCTCTAGCCCCTGGAGACTTCTTTGGCCCATAATATGACAGACACCGTAAGTCCTCTTGATAAATGCTATATGGATAGGAACGCATTAGGACACTGCTGGTGGACCACAAATACGGCCATGGATGTATCTGGTGACATATGAAAGCTGCAGCTCAAAGCAGGGCATGCTGTCCGAGCCATCAGCCTGCCTGTTTGCCTTGCACCGTAACAAAGGCCTCACGAAGCCTCAGGGACAGAGGTAGCAGCTAAGGAAGAAGTGGTTTAAGACCGCAAACTTCTGACTATTGCTTTGCTACTCGAAATCCCGCTTTCCATTTGCACACCTTCCATCTAACACAAAGCACATCTGGCTGACCACTGCTACAAACAGAAATTCAGCTTTGTGGGGTGTTCACGAGGCAAGTTTAAAGTGCACCACCAACAGCTCACGTGAGCTCCCATTTACCACGGGGATCCTATTTATGATTTCTTTTGGGAGGCTGCACAATAAACTGTGCACTTTGAGCAGTTAAGGATCCCAGGGGATTCACTGTGGTCATCAGGGGAGCAGCCAGGACCTCTGCAAAGCTGAACTACCATCAACAGGTCTTCAGGGGCCTGAGGAAACCTGCAACAGCATCTGCGCCAGCCAGTAGGAGCCTGCAGGTACCACAGCTGCCTTGAGCAGCAGCTCATTCCAGTCCATTTTTATGCTAAGTTGAGTGAGCAGGACACAAAGAGCACCTTCTGCTTATTTCCCTACTAATTTGCAACCAATTGACCATTTCTTCTGGTATAAGGAAAGATGCAAGAGGAGAGGGAAAAAAAAAAAAAAAAAGGCCAGAGAAAGGATGGGTTGGCTTAAGTTCAATAACAAGTCTTTGGCTATTTACATGTGACTGCTGTTTTTTCTCTATTTTTTGCTTCTCTTCTGAGGCAAAACCTGAGACCTTTCTGGCAAAACTGCAACCTGTACTATGCACAGTGTGGGGGAGAAAAAAAAAAAAAAACTTTCTCCAAATAGCTTAGCTGCAGTCAGTGAATGACTTACATACTGTATAGGGCCCCTGTAGGTATTTTTAGTTAAACTCTCTTCCTCCCCTACTCCTTTTTTGACAGGATAACTTTGCTGCAGTCTAGAATGAGTGGTACACCACCTAAAGCTAGTTGGCATCTGACAGCTATATACTCATCAGGAAAATATATGCTGTTGCTATATAGCTCTTTGCAGCTCATTGTAATATCTGTCCCCCCAAAATAAAGCTACAGTCAACACGTGAATGCATAAGATGAATTTGACTGGCTCATGGTCTTGTAATTCACAACTCATTTTGGCTGTACAGAGCTCTGATGAGGTGTGATGTAGCTGGATAAAGGGTGAAAATACTGTTGCAGCAGCAGCAACAAAAACGTCATTCTAGTTGCTTTCTGATTTACTGAGTGGTCTCTGCTCAAGAAGTAATATTCCAGGCAGTTCTGTTTTGAGCAAAAATAATGCTGTGTGTGGGACCAAACCACAGCGTTCCCGGTCCACAATATAAAATCAGAGCCTTGACACACTCCTGGGCTTGAGTCAAGAGTTGTCTGCCCATTTCATGTTGAATGCTCACTCTTGAAAGCGCAACGCCAGAGTCCCACAGTCCGCCCCGAAAGCTCTGGAAGAAAGCACGAAGTTTGACCCAGCTCTGCTCCGTGGCCCTACTAGTTTATAGCACTCTGCACAGTTAAACCCAGCTCCCATTCACACACAGCGCAGGCAAGTTTGAAAGCTCCTCAATAAATCTAGAAAGAGTTTTGTGTTTATAAGAAAACAAAAGCCAGCTGATTCATACCACTGGTTTGCCAAGTTTTCTTCCATGGTCTTGTAGGCCAACATACACTGGAGTTTGGGCTTCACTTTTAATCCAAAGGAACTGTCTCCTGGACCCGGGGAGCTGTGTGGTGGGCAGCACTCTGCAAGCCAACTCGCTTCTACAGCAGCACTGAAGTGCTGGCTGCAGGCCTCTCTGTGCCGAGAGTTTTGTTTTAGATACCATGGGGAGGGTAACTGCAAGACCATAAATGAAAATCCATACATGCTGGCAGGGCAAAAGGAGCAGAGAACTGGGAGGAGACTTCAGGGCTATCCAGGCCAACTCTCCTCTTGTCCTCGGCAAAGGCACCATGCGGACCCTTGCAACGTTGCCACAGCAGTTTTAAGGGTACTATGTTTCCACAGAAATAATGCTCCACAGTTGTCTTTGAGCTTTCAAAAAGCTCAAAGCACTCACTGCCTTGTCCTGTGTCTCTAGCAAAAGCTTTGTTTGGTAGCTCAGCTGATCCATGCTCTCTGCAGAGATACTCTATTGCAAAGCCACTAGAAATGAAAGAAAACAGGCAATTTTCCTGCAAACGCAGGCCATTATTTTAAAACTTTCTAAAGGTCATGCCCTGGTTTTAAGAAATCCTAATCTGTGTCAGTACACTACACTAGCAACATCCTTAAGCACAAGGAAATGGGAATGTCCATAAATTACATTATTTAGAAAAGGGAAGAAAACGGGCCCGAGGAAAAAGCCACTCACAGCAGTGTCTGCATCTTGGATCTCATGGACAGTAGTGCCTGAAGGACTCTCAACAGAGACCCCGTGCGGGGGAGGAACGTTGGCAGCTGCATCTGAGGTTGAAAAAGAGCAGTATTTTTCTTTAATCCACACACGTATTTAGATACATGAGTTCAACAAAGGCATACTAACTAGCAGTAATGCTTCCTGGTCCCACCATGAAGACAGAAACAACAACAGAATAGCAGCTGAAATAGAAACAACACCTGAGGAGCCTGAGGAAGAGCATCAGCTGCAAGTATCTGCTTCAGCGGGTGTTGTATTTTGGGGAACATAAAGCGAACTCAGTCAGAAACGTGCATAGAACTAATTTCTTTAATAGGATTTCTGTGATTCATTTGATAGTCTCATAACATCGACCCAAACCCCAATCTCCAAATCACAACTGGGATTATTAAAAAAAAAAGCTACATTTGTTAATTTGCTATTAATTCAGAATCAGCCTGCATGGCGTTTGGATGGGAACTGACCTCTCAGTGTGGTAACATCAGTAGCTGATGCTGGAGTTGGAGTCCCAGTACTGTTAAAAATAAATAAATAAATAAATAAATAAGTGGATCTGAAATGGAAGTTGGACAGGGTGATATATAGATGTTTTAGTTTTTGGTTTATGTGCCGTTCTACTGCCCCACCGTAAAGCACATTTTCAGAATAATGTCATGGTACTACTTTGCAGATAACTTTATTAAAACAAAACAAAAACAACAAAACAAAACAAAAACAAAAACACAGGCTTCATAATATTTTAGTTCTCCATGTCAGTCTAGCTCTCAGGTCCCTCACACCTCTGTTCCACATCCTGTGCTCCTCAGGGGATGCTAACCCTCCTCATACTGCAGCAGACACGGTGTCCTCAAGTAATTCCTTTCTGCAAATGAAGCAAGTATGAAGACCACAGAGGTAAAACACAAAGACACTTGTAGTGGTCTATAAAATGCTCAGATTTTAAAATACAGTGCTCTAAAAATTGTATCTGTACTAAGATCACTACCATAAGATGGGCCCTTTTACCCACGGCTTTTACCCTGTTTATTTGGAGATCTTGAAAAGGCACAGTTTCAAAACTCAATGATTGCATTTGCAGACACACACACACACACATAACATCTCTAGGCCAAAAGTGAAGAAAAACATGGCAGCCAAAATCAAATGAAACTGTCCATCTGAAGAGAAATCAACAGCCTTGACATGGCTTTAAGAGTAAACCCAAGCTCCTTAGGACCAATTTTGAGAGTCCTGAGAGATGTTAAATTTACTAAGAGAGGGAGACATGCACTGACAGAACCAGTTCCTTTCTGAGAAAAATTGACTTGTCAGGTTTGCCCTATTTTTGACATGTACAGCACAATCTGTAAGGCTGGAAACCTAAGCACTGCAGAGAATCTGAACACTAAATCTGAACCTCAGGAAATCATTGAAGTTCATTGCATTAAGATATTTCTGTCATTCCCAAGGAAACTCCTCCTTTATTGGTTTTTGGACTTGTATGAGAGAATAACCATGACAGGAAGGAGGCTACACTACTATATTCACTAGAACTCATGCCACTGGGTCCATGCTTTCCTAGTCCTGCCAGGTGTGACTTCTGTCTGGCATACACAACTACTGCTCCTGCAGGCTGCCCTCGAGCAAAGCTCTCACCGAGGGTGACGGATACTCTCCCTCCATCGGGATGTAGGTAAACACATGCTGTGACACTCCTAAAGCAAATGCCAGGCAGACAGGCGCATCGGAAGTTATACACCGGTACACCTGGGTACAAGGCTCAGATAAAACATATGATAATTTCAGTGAGCTCCTGTGTCTCAAACTTTCTTTCTCCCCATGTCTCTCACAGGCTTGTTATGCAAGTATTATAAAACTTTCATTTATATATGTGTATATAGCATCTGTATGAACAAAGGAGAAATTACTGATTCAACAATTTCAACAGTACATTCATCTGCAACTTAAACCGCTGAGGTCTTTGGAGCCCTTGAAACAGAATTGTTTGTGTCTGTTTCCATCTCATGGAATCTGCTACCTGTTTTCAGGCAATGCTGTCATCCATGAACTGTTTGAAGAGATTATCATCATTCAGAGAGGGGTGTACACAGCTTCCAAGCATCAGCCAAAACAATTAGGTGAAATTCACTGAAATGGAAAACTACCAGAGACGATGGTATTTGTTAAGCTGGTCATTTAAATTTGCTTCTGGACAGGAAACACAAACTAGGGACATTTCCTGGACCTCAAGGAAGGAAGTCACCAGGAATAGCTCGCAAGTAGCAAAGATAAAGACCATGGTAAACATCAAACACCCTTGTTCCTAATACAGACAGAGGCCCAAATCCAACTGCCACAAATCAAGGATTTTTGAAAACATAATGACACGATTTTTTAGTGTCTCTGCTGCATCTTTTGAAATTTCAATAAGTCTTGGCCAGAATTCCGGGAACTGGAAATCAAGTCACTAGCAAGCAAGTATAATTCAGACAAGATACTCCTGTGGTAGCAATGGCAGAGGATAGTCATGAGTAAACTCATCCAAAAGCATCCATGTCTTTCTGCTAAAAATATCAACAGAAGGATTTAGATTTTCTTAAAAATGATTATTTTATTTTATAGAGATTTAGTTTTTCTATTTATTTCTCATCTTAAAACTACTTCTTAATTATTAATTGGTCAGATGATATATTTTCCAGTTAAATTTACTTAACTCTAAAGATGCATTAGTCTTAGCAGTTCTGCTGGGCACTAGATTACACCTATACCAGAGTCTTGCCAATTTAAGGCATCAATAACTAAAGCATTTAAGTGTATCATATTTAATAACAGTATGTTCACAGGGAGCACATATCTACTACCATTTAGGGGAAGTGAAACATCATCTGACAATCCACTTATCACAAACCGCTCACATAGTCAAGGTCACACAATAAAAAGCCAGCGAAAACAAGATGACATGCAGCGAACAACTTTGTTACAGCATTTCTAATGAAATAGAATGAAAAAGAACTTATTATGACAAGATAAATTAGGTTCTGAGTTCAATCTAGGACTCATAGGGCTTGTTTCAGCTGCCTGCCCGTACACAGATGGCCTCTCATGCAGCTCCGGGGCCCCCGGGTGCTCCTCTGGGCTTCCAGCTGCTGTCCGTGAAGGGACAGGTCTCCCTCCCAGATCAGTTGTTTCTAAACAGAGACTCTCAGTGGTACAGTGTTTTTAGTACAAGCTACCAAGACCTAACCAATTTTCTTACAAAATTCTGGCTCACAGCAGGCTGTAAATTAAAAGCAGAAGAATTAAGTAAAACCTAGTAAAACCTTAATCAATTTAATCAAGCAAGACCAGCAAAGAATTGAGGTTGATCAAGTTAAGAATTACCATTTTCTTCTCAGAGGACAAAAATACTGTTTTAAGAAACTGCATTATAATCATTTTATGCAGCTATTTTTGTTTTTTCATTTCCTCGTCAGAACTGGGGCTCAGAACTGTGAGGTGTCTTCACATTCACAGCCTTCTCCTCCTTGCAATGTTAACTTTTCATATGCTCCTTTCTTAATTCCCAGAACAGGAGCAATAGTATTAGGTACTTCTAAGGAAACCATTCAAAATGTCTGTGACAACACATTACTGACTTCATCTCATAGTGCCTGACTGAACACACTGCTTTTAAGGTAAACACAGATTCAATTTTCGCTTTGACTTGAGTTGAAAATATGGCGCTTATTTATTTTTTTAACCCCAGCATTAATACCCAGGCCAGGCTTGACCTTCAGTTATACGCACAGAGCTGAGACACCCCAGGGTGGAAGACACTTCCAGCAAGAGCTTTTTGTGAAACCGAGACAAGTAACATATGACAGAGTAATTTCTGCTGTCGTGCTTGTGTAAGTGGAGCCCTGGACCGCCTGGATCTTGGCTGAGCACTAAGCAAACTATAAAAATACACACACATGTACAGAGAGGCAGGAAGCAACAGGTACAAGCAGATGTCTAAGAATGAACAACACTGCTCATTTCCTTGGTGGAAAGCATGTTTCAGATCACACAATCTATCAAACATCTGAGCCAAGCAGTAGTAGAGGCCCACGTGGTTCTCAGAACGCATCTTGCTTGATATAAAGCAAACGATGCTGGTGGGCAGCCTATAGATGTTAGTACAACAAACAGTTCCTGCTATACTCCTCTCTTTGAAATCCTTATGTGCTTTCATGTGACATCAGCCATGTTGTGAGGGGATATGCTTTTCTGCAGTCATGACAGGATATTGAGGAAAACCACTACTCAACATGTCAATCAATGTCTCAGTGATGCCACTTATTTTTCTTCCAGGAAATTTTATAAATATATAATATTTATGAAACGAATATTGCATTATTGTGCAATATCTAACTACCTCAACTGCATGGTGGAAAAAGGCACCATCTCTAGATGGTAGAGGTTCCACATGTTCATCAGTTCGTTTATCATCTGAATGTCCTAAAGGCTAATTTGCCACACCAGGCATTTCTTATTCTTCATATTATTTCAGTGCTCATATTTAAGACCTTTGCTCAAATAAGAGAAAGTCATTCTTCTGTTCTGAACTTGTTATTTTTAAACACTTCAATCATGGGTTATTGAACTAAGTGAATATGCAATGTCAATAGTGCTTTTATCCAAGTATAGAAGTGCAAAACTGAGCCTTGCATTCAGATTCTTTTCCTTTTAAATTATCCTTATATTTATTTTAATTTTCATGATGTCTTGATGAATATTGACTTCTCTTGTTTTTAATTAAAGCAGGGCAGGACAAGCCTGACAGTAAGCAACACAGAAGTAAATATGCAGCTAAAAGAAACAGTGGGAAATTCTGTTTGGGGTAAAGCTGTGCAGATGCTCAAAAATATCTGAAGCCAAAGCAATACTGTTGCCAAGTCCAGTGGCAAATAAAGGAATCCAGATATGCCTCCACTTCACTACAGGCTGAAGTAACTCAAGGTTTGGGGTGATCCCAGCATGGAGAGCGCAGACTTGCCTTTCATGCAGCCCATTTAGGTAAGAAATACAAAATTTGAGTAGATCCGGCATAAACCACTGCTGCCACCAATGATGAAATACAGATCCTAAATTTGCTAATGATTCTGAGTGCCTTTAGCTGACACAACGCTCACGCACTTCTGACCCGGGCAAAGCACCAGCACGTCTACTAGGCTGCTATGTAGACATCTGCATTGCGTCCCATATATTACTTTTCCCTTTAGTGAGCTCTTCTCCTAAGTGGCACTCATTCAATCCCCCGAGTCCACAGTCCAGGCTGAGCACTGAACCTACGTGAATGCAAGCCCTGGTTTTACGGGAACAACTTTCATCCTGCTGTTACATAATCGCCAGTAATGCCGGATTGAGAGTTATTCTGGGACCTAAATTACACAAGTGCAAGCCACCTCACTGCAGGCCATGTTAAAACCATCCTAGCATTTAACTAGGTGAAACCAGCTTTTTCCAGCTAGGTGGGGAAACAGTATTGACATCTAGGTAGGATTATCTGAGGTATCTTAAATGATTTAGGTCACTGCTTCAACTCTGCAGCTGCTTGTAGCTTTCAGCACTGTTCTGTTTGTCCTAGAAAGGTACTGTTGTTAAAAAGGCCAGTAGGCATCAAAGGCCTCTCTTCACTCCCAGATCAGCCCTCAGCTAAGGAACTGATACCCCAATTGTTTCACTGCTTTAGTCCTGTATAGCTCACTCTGCTGTAAAACACAATCATTTCCAACCACAAAACAAACAAAGCATGTAAGGAGAAACAAAAGATATTCCAGGGCTAAAGTCTAAACTAACTGTGATAACAAAGATCCTATTTTAAAGCTGTGAACAACCTCAAATAACATACGCTGAGATAAAAGCAGCATATTTTGAGAGAGATGCAATATAGCCTTGCAGCAAGTTGACTTAGCTGAAGCATGTCAAATGTCCACTAGCTTTTGGAGATGCAAGGCCCTTTAATGCCTGTCACAAAGCACTAGGTAAGATATTCTTCAGATGAGCCCATCAGTTGTATCCCATATCTTTATGTTTAGAAGTTTTCCTGAATGATGACACTGAGACATAGATTAGACTTTTCAAGCTCAAACCTCTTCAAAAGGATGATTTTTCCCAAAGCTTCCAAATTTCAAGTTGAAACAAACCACATCTCTGAATTCACACTTGCTGATTATAAAACGAAGATCCCTTCATGTCAAGGCCTTGTTCTGTTCCATCAGAACAACTGATGTTAATGAGGAAAAAAGCCAGGCCCGTGAAGTTCACAAGGACAGGATCTCTATCTCTATGTTTTTCTCTTTAAAAGCAAGAGCATATAAAGAGCATATGAAACTTTGGCAAAAGTTGTGGAAAGGAAGCTGAAGAAATTTACTCTCCACAGTTTACCTGTGCACTTAGGAAAGCGCTTACATGAGAGAAAAGTTCAGCTCAATGACAGAAATATAAACCAATCTCCAAGGGGTCAATCTGCCTGTACCTTCTCATGCTATTAACTTTAACACATGACATTGTGGTTATTATGTCATTATCAGAATACTTAATTTGTGGATTAAGCTGTTAAGTGACTCCTCTGCCCAGTAAGTGAATTACTCATATTTATCATAGCTTTATGTAGCCTGTAAAACAAGGAATTGAATCAGATGTTTTTTCAGATGAGTTCGAGACTATGTTAGTTGGGTTTGGATTGCTCTAAAAACAACAGATTAATTTCTGTTTGGGAATGTAGTAATAAGGACATCAATTTTTTTTTTCTTTTGTTTGCTTTTACTGATTCAAGCTCAAGCCTGCTTTGGTAAAAGGAATTGCAACTCAGATTTCAGTTTTCAGTTTAATTCCCTTGTTAAAATGTGAGGAGCCCCTGCTCATCCCCCTTGAAACAGTGTTTTTAGAGAACATCTATCAGAAGTTTTTGGTTTTTTTCTTTTTTTAAAAAGAAGTTTTCTAAACATTCCACTTCTCTGTTTTTGGTGATGATGACTTGAAAGCCTTTGGGAAAGGTTCACAGAATAGCCAGAATACTAACACAAGTCTCTATGGACACATAGCGGCTTTCCCCTGCTTTTCCCCACTAAACCTCTTCAGGTAAACAGCCTTCACCTATGCTTGGCAAGGTAAAGATGGAGTTGAACAAAATAAAAAGGCCTTTATCAATCAGCTGGAATATTTTCAGCATGCCAAGGGTTCTGGGACAACCTGCCAGAGCTCATTACACCAAAAAAAGACAACATTTCACTTGTCTACTTTCCATAGATTCTTTTGAACTGAGGTGCATTTTGGTTTTTATTCTGTTATTAATAAATAAACAAATAAAAAGTTCGGGACAAAGATGAACTCTAGCAGGAGCAAGAGTTAGAGAAAGGACTTACCAAGAGAGTCTGAAAAGAGAAAATGACTTACCCACATGACCAGTCCGTGCAGGCACTGACAAAAAATAAAAAAATAAAAAAATGGAGAGGGGTTATAAAGTGTCACAGCTCAGCCTTGCTGCTATCATCATGCAGAATAAAACACAAGGTAAATGCAGATACTCACCCACCCATCGCTTCCTTTGTATAGGACAGTTTCTGGAAAATAAACAAACAAGGAAATCCTAAGTATATTTGAGGAATATAAGATGGGAGGAACTGAAATGCAGTTTACATTGCTTTCTTCCTTCCCCTTTACCAAAATAGTTATATTTTCTTTGTTTATATATTTGCTAAGTTCAAAATCTCTTAGCAAATAAAATTTGCTAATACAGAGAAAACAAAGCAAACAAAAAAAAAACTCCATACATTTCACCTCTGGTGCAAGCAAAACACATGCAACGTTTCCTAAACACAATACTATAAAGAACTGCAAGTTTGTCAGAAGATGCTCTGCATTTCTGTCTTGACAGCCAATGTTCTGCATTTCCTGAAAATCCTGTCTGTCTTTAGTTGATGACTTGACATTACTATAAACCTTTTAAAATTTAGGCTTTGTGTTATTTTTTAAACTTTCTTCTTGCACATGTTCAAAGGAAATAAAGCAAAGAGGTCAGAAAAGGAGCCAGAAAATAGATTCAACGTCTGTGGTTGGAGTGCAGGCTAACAGTAAGATCCTTTTCAGTAAGAGATCTTAGGAAATACAGCATTTCTCCTGCTACTTGTCTGTACATTTAGAACCATCTTTTTAAACATAGAATTAAATTGTGTAGTAGGATTAATTCGATGACTATGTTATAGAAGTGACAGGAAAGACATTTTTTCGTTTATTAGTGTATCAAGGCTAAGGCAGGGGTACACAGGCCAATATTTTCCAAATTCTTAACCAAAATCCTCCTAATATTAGTGAAATTGGTTCTAGAAAGGAGTTGCAAGAGTTTTTGAGGGGAACTTCAGAAGAAATGGAGGAAATCCTGAGCAGTGTGTAGTATATTGATAGCGCTACATCCTGTTGCTACCCCGATGTAGGTGGAATATAAATTATTTTTGGAAGAGTGCTGTCTAGAAACAAAGTCTCATTTTCTCTTTTTTTTTTTTTTTTTTTTTTTTGAAAAATGTTTGAGGGTTCTTTTATTGTGTTGACTTTCTTTGCAGATATATTTTTCAGTAGAAACACAGCCCTAAGAAGGTCTACTTAAACGCCTACTCTTAAATCAAAGCACAATGAATTTAACACGCACTATTTCCACTGTGAAAACTCCTCTGCAAAATACCCACATGTGTTTAATGACCTAAGAACTGACACTCTATGCTCCCCTGCTAACTTTTTCTGTGAACCAGGAGTGAAAAAGGTAAAAGAGACTTTCCAAGCAAGCTAGTTTTCTTATTCTTTGAGCCCATGTTTCTGAGTAGGTACAGAGGACTAGTCTTCTATCAATCAGGAATTGCTGCAGTGTCTCTGACTTTCCTCCTTTTTCCAGGCCATCAGTGGGCAGCAAGTGCAATCACAACTGCAAAAGACTCAAATGGCACCATGTAGTCTAACAGTGACCAGACTCAGATGTTCATTAAGGGATTGTTACAGTGCTCTATATAGTGCCTCTACTCAGCTTCAAAGCAATGTGATCTGCATTAATTCAGATACCGATTCCCTCTCTCCCAGCTTTCAGAAATTTATATTCAACAAGCAACACTTCAGCGAGTGGCAGTTGCTTAGGAGAAGAGAGGCCTTCTTCTGTCCTTAAACATAGCAGCTTGTGGGTGCTATTAAAAACAAAACTGTTTCTCAGGAGCTCTATATATCTTTTTAACACCACTGCCAGTCAGTACCCAGCACCTTTACTCATGAAACCCCAAAGACCAGCAGCGGCCACTACAGTCACATCCATTTTACAGAGCAAGGAGACCAAGGCCTCCATGGAGGCCCGGGAGATGTGACAGAGGCTGTGCCTCATGGCAGCACTGGAGACCTGGAGGCACCCAGCTTTTTCAGCCAGAGGCCTGGGGTCACCCACAACGTTATGGCGTGGCCAAATCTTGTTCTTCTATAAACTGCAAGGATAAAGAACTGACCAAATCTCAGATGCCATACGTTACTTTATAACTCAAGAGTTCTGTAAATGAAAATAATGTTAAATAAATATATGCCTTAAATGACTGTTTAAATGACCTGACTTCACTGTTTTCTTAGACAAGTAATATCCAATTAGATTCAATGGCAGTTTCATTTGAGAAATAAGTTTTGCATATATATGCTCATAATGCTCAATGTTCATTTCAGCTAAGGATGTGAAAATGAAGCATCCTCCCTTTATTAAGCCAGTGCAATCTGCAATAATTCGTAGTGTGGTTTCTTTCCTTTCTCATAAATATCTATTTCACATTCCAGTTTGGGGCAAGGACAAGTCCAGACATACTTAATTTCACAGCAAACAGACACCTTTTTGCTCTAATTAAAGTCAAGAGGTCTAGAACTAATTTTGGCTCTGCTGCTCATTTAGTTCAGAATAACCTTTGCCAAACGATCTCACCCCTCTGACTCAGTTTCTTCGTTTGCAAGACACAGTTATAAACATGTTCTACCTACCGCACGAGGATCTGCAAGGACTAATTAACACGTCTACCCTTCAAGCACTTGATGTGATCTATAAATAGCTGTGCAGAGTAACCTCACCAAAGCCAGAGGCGATGGCTTTCACTCAGTGAAGCTGCCTCTGCAGATGCTTTGCACAAAATTAGTTTAATCTGCTGAAGTGAGGCTTTTCCAATATTATTCTGCCAGCTTTCCAAAAGCTGGCAAATTGGCACTAGTGTCTCCCCTTTTCAACAGGCTCACTTAGTTTTATATAACATATAATTACTGTAAGTTAATAAAACTCCACAGCATTAAAAACAGACTACAGCAATCATTGAGTCACAAATATTACTGACTGCATGCATGAGCTTCTGTCACCACACAAACCGATGGAAAAACCATCATGAAGGATTCCTATCCCACCCTAAGAGATGATCTTCATGCACGGAAGACAAAATACCTTTCTTGGGGATAGTTCCAGACAGGGAAAGGGGGTGGGAGGAAATGTCAAGGAGATTTTAAATAATCTCATAGTAGTTTAATCCCACGCATGTAGGACTGTAGCAGCTACGTTTGATTCAGCACAGCTGTACAGGTGTACAGGAGAGTCCTGTGAAGAAACACATCCCTGTTGGCCAGCCCTCAGTTGGCTGCAGCCACATGGTACTCACAGGCAGCACCGAGGCCCGGAGTGGGGGGACTCGACGGGGAGGAAGAGGACAAAATCTGGATCCAGAGCTGGAGGAAAAGACTACAGTGGAGAATGGTTCTCTGAGGGACACACTGGCAAGAAACAGGGAGATATGCGGGGAACAAGGGATGGGCTTGGAGGAATGGGGAGTTTTAGCTAGCCAGTTTGAACTGAAGGCTAGAGGTCCCCAGGAAAGCATCAGAGACGAGCTAAGGGTCCAGTCTATCCAGGAGGAACTGGCTCTGCAGAAGCACAGAAATGGCTCCTCATTCTGTGATGTTCTCAGTCTGTGTAGACATTCAAGTAAAATAGAGGAAGATACGTTTAGCAAGGAAGATTACAGAACAGGCAGAAGAAAGCTTTCTGCCCTACAGGAACCGTACGAAAACAAAATCAACTACTGCATGAGGTGGTCAGAAACTACTGTATTGGGAGCTGGAGGTTACAAACAGCTGCCTTCTTGGGATGCTCGATCTTCCCTTTGAACCCAGCTCGGGCAAAATCATGTTACTTTACAGTGCTTAGTGCCCACTTCAGCAACCTAAGGTGATATTTTGATACACTATGCACTAAGGCAGCCTAAAGCAGAGTTGCCTACTACGCTTCCTTCTCACTGAGCAGCCAGGCTGTGATTCCAACACATTGAAACAGGCAGAGCTTCTGATGAACCAAAGAGTTAACACTAAAATGTACTGCTGAGTTAATGCAATTGCATTTTTTATTCCTTGATCCATCTGTTTTTAAAGCTTTCCTTTGGTATGACAACTTCGGTAAGTCCTTTGTTTTCCTCTCTGCGTTTTATTTCTGAGAGGAAGTTGAGTTACAAACACCTTTCAATGGCTAACTAAGCTTACACCCCACTAAAAGGTGTGCACAGCTCACAGATCTACCTCTTACCAGCATCCATTAAAAAGGAACTATACATATATATATGTATTTTTATGTATTCACACACACTTTCTGGTGTTTTATAGAAATATGGAGAAATAGCATTTGGGTCATGCAAGTGCTATAAAGGCCTCATTCATCATATTACATACCCACACTAAAAATATGGGAACCAGACTGCTAGACCTTATAGTAACAGAGATGATCTAGTTGGAAACGTAAGGGTTGGTGGCAGTCTTCGCTGCAGTGACCATGAGATGTTGGAATTCATGACTGCGAGAGGGAAGCTGGGCAAGAAGTCGGATTGCAACCCTAGACTTCAAGAGAGACAATTTGACCTCTTCGGGGACCTACTTGGAGGAATCCTCTGGGCCAGAGCCATAGAAGGAAAGGGGGGCCAGGAGAGTTAGCTAATATTCAAACACCACTTTCTCCAAGCTCAGGATCAGTGCATTCCTACAAGCAAGAAGTCAAGCAAGGGTGGCAGGAGACCTGTGTGGCTGGGCAAGGAGCTGTTAAGTACACTTAAAGAGAAACAGAGAGCATACATAATGTGGAAGAAGGGCCAGACCACATGGGAAAAACATAGGAGCAGTGTCAGAGAATGCAGCGATGCAACGAGGAAGATCAAGGCCCATTTGGAATTAGAGTTAGTAAAAGATGTCAGGGACAACAGGAAGGGCTTCTACAAATATAGGAGCAGCAAGAGGAAGACTAGGGAAAACATGGGCCTGCTGTTGAATGGGGAGGGTGCCTTGGTGATGGAGGATGCAGAGAAGGCAGAGTTACTAAATGCCTTCTTTAGTTCTGTCTTTACTGCTGAGGCTAGTCCCCATGAACTACAGAGCTCAGACAGAACAGAGATAACCACGAGAGAAGAAGACTGGTTGAGGAAGATTGGGTTAGCGATTATTTAGGCAAACTGGACACCCACAAATCTATGGGCCCAGATGGGATGCACACAAGAGTGATGAGGGTTATTGCTCAGCTGCTCTCTGTCATCTTCGAGAGGTCATGGAGAGCAGGGAAGGTGCTGGAGGACAGGCAGAAAGCCAACATCGCCCCAGTCTTGAAAAAGGGCAAGAGGGAGAACGCAGGAAACTACAGGCCACTCAGCCTTACCTCTGTCCCTGGAAAGGTCATAGAATCATAATGGTTGGAAAAGACCTTCAAGATCATCGCATCCAACCATAAACGCTTTGACACCCTGCCTGCTAAACCATGTCCCTAAGCGCCTCATCTACACGTTCCTTGAACAATGCTAGAGACAGGGACTCCACCACCTCCCTGGGGAGTCTGTTCCAGTGCTTTACCACTCCTTCCCTGTAGAAATTCTTCCTAATGTCTAAGCCGAACCTCCTCGGCACAACTTGAGGCCGTTTCCTCTTGTTCTACTTGCAGTTATTTTGGAGAAGAGACCAACTCCTGCCTCACTAAAACCTCCTTTCAGGCAGTTATAAAGAGCAATAAGGTCTCCCCTGAGCCTTGTCTTTTCTAGACTAAATAATACCAGCTCCCTCATCCGCTCCTCTCAAGGTCTGTGCTCCAGCCCCTTCACCAACTTTGTGCCTCTTCCTTGGACACGCTCCAGCACCTTCATGTCCTCCTTGCAGTGAGAGGCCCAATACTGAACGCCTTATTTGAGACAGCCTCACCAGCTCTGAGCACCGGGGAACGATCACTTTCCTGGTCCTGCTGGTTGCACTGCTCCTGATCCAAGCCAGGAGATCGTTGGCCTTCTTGGCCACCTGGGCACCCTGCTGCCTCGTGTTCAGCTCTCTGTTGACCAGCATTCCCAGGTCCTTTTCTGCCGTGCAGCTCTCCAGCCCCTCTGCCCCAAGCCTGTAGCGCTGCATGGGGTTGTTGTGATCCAAGTGCAGGACCCGGCACTTGGCCTTGTTGAACCTCATACGGGTGGCCTCAGCCCATCAATCCAGCCTGTCCAGATGCTTCTGCAGAGCCTTCCTACCCTTAAGAAGATCAACTCTTCCTGCCAGCTTGGCGTCATCCAGATCATTGATAGAGATATTAATGAGGACTGGCCCCAACACTGACCCCTGGGAAACTGCTCGTCATCGCTGAATGGATTTAACTCCATTCAGCACCACTCTTTGGGCCCAGCCATCCAGAAAGTTTTGCACCCAGCGAAGAGTACATCTGTCCAAGCCATGAGCTGCCAGCTTCTCCAGGAGAAGGCAGTGGGAGACTTTGTCGAAGGCCTTACTGAAGCATAGGTAGACCACATCCACAGCCTTTCCCTCAGCTGCTAGGCGAGTCATCTGATCATAGAAGATCAGGTTGGTGAGGCAGGACTCTGTCTTTCATGAACCCATGTTGGCTGGGCCTGATCCCCTAGCTGTTGCACACGTGTGTGAATGAAGGTGCTGGAGGTGCTCAGGTAGTGGACCAGCTCATCCTAGAGGCCGTCGCTAGGCATGTGAAGGAAAAGAAGGTGATCAGGAGTAGCCAACACAGATTCACTAAGGGGAAGTCAGGTTTGACCAACCTGCTAACCTTCTACAATGGGATGACTGGATGGAAGCATGGTTGAGGGGAGAGCCATGGATGCTATCTACCTTGACTTCAGCAAGGCTTTTGACACAGTCTCCTATAATATCCTCATAGGAAAGCTCAAGAAGTGTGGGTTAGATGAGTGGACAGTGAGGTGGATTGAGGACTGGCTGGATGGCAGAGTCGAGAGGGCGGTGATAGGTAGGGCTGAGTCTAGTTAGAGATGTGTGGCCAGTGGTGTTCCCACAGGGGTCAGTACTGGGCCTGGTGCTCTTCAACTTGTTCATCAGGGACTTGGATGAGGGCACAGAGTGCACTCTGAGCAAGTTTGTAGGTGACACCAAACTGTGAAGAGTGGCTGACACTCCCAAGGGCTGTGTTACCATTCAGAGGGACCTGGACAGGTTGGAGAGTTGTGCAGAGAGGAACCTCATGAGGTTCCATAAAGACAAGTGCAGAGTCCTGCACCTGCACCTGGGGAGGAATAACCCCAGGCACCAGGACAGATCAGGGGTTGACCTGCTGGAAAGCAGCTCCGCAGAGAGGGATTTGGGAATCCTGGTTGACAACAAGTTAGCCATGAGTCAGCAATGTGCCCTTGTGGCCAAGAAGGCCAATGGGATCCTGGCCTGCATCAGGAGGAGCGTTGCCAGCAGGTCAAGGGAGGGGATCCTGATCCTGTCCCTCTCCTCAGTGCTGAGGCCGCACCTGGAGTATTGGGTGCAGTTCTGGGCTCCCCAGTACAAGAAGGACATTGAGCTTCTAGAGAGGGTCCAGCATAAAGTGACAAAGATAATTAAGGGACTGGAGCATACAGTAGTATGAGGAAAGAGTAAGCGAATGGGGCATGTTTAGCCTGGAGAAGAGAAGACTGAGAAGGGATCTTATCAACATGTGCAAATACTCAAGGGGAGAATGTAAAGAAGATGGGGCCCAACTCTTCTCTGTGGTGACCAGTGACAGGACAAGGGGTAATGGGTACAAACTGAAACACAGGAAGTTCCACCTCCATGAGAGGAAAAACCTGTTTAGTTTTGGGGTGACAGAGCCCTGGAAAGGGCTGCCCAGAGAGCCTGTGGAGTCTCCTTCTCTGGAGATCTTCGAAACCCGCCTGGATGCCACTCTGTGCCACATGCTCTAAGTGTCCCAACTTGAGCAGGGGGGTTTGGACTAGATGATCTCTAGAGGTCCCTTCAAACCTCAGCCATTTTGTGATTCTATGACCACTGCAACACTATGCATTGGCTGCATTTTACTGCAGACTCAGGAAGAAGACTCTCCGTCTCTCAGGCAATATCCACCCAAAATTTCCATCAAAGTCTCTTGGTAAAACCTGATTTTCCTAAACATTCCAGGACTTGTAAAATACCAACTCTCAGAATTATAATCAAATTAAAAATGTTGCCAAAAAAAAAAAAAAAAAAAAAGAAACAGAAAAATGCCAAAATGATGCAAATTGGTGGGCCTCTTTGCTTGCTCTAAGTGCCTTGCTGAAGACAATGGTCCCACGAGTTACCTCAACCCTTCATGTATGTCTCTCGCTCCAGCAGAAAAACTCTCTTCACAGTAACATACTTTTCCCCACCAAGGCTATGGCTTACACCTTTCTCTGTCTTTTGAGAGTAAGGACTCTGACACCACCATGAACACTAAATGCTCCACAGCCAAAGTCATGGGGTTAAGACAATCTTGATATGATAATTAGATTGGCATTTTCTTTTTTTTGGCTTCACATGCCAGCAAGAGCTTGGCAGCTGGGCAGCAACACTGTTGGTAATGCAGAATCAGTCTCCCCTCTATTCTACATCCTGATCATCATTTCTCCACACACACCTCCCACACAGGCAGCTGCCTATTTGCTTCACTGGATAATATATATATTTTTTGAGGGACATATCAGCGTGGGTTGGGTTCAGAACACACTAGAAATCAAAGGGATGGCAAATGAGAACTCATAAGGACACTCGAAATAATCACAGAACAAAATCTTCAACTTGAAAAAAGACACAGCCAAGGCAACCTTCAAAACATCAGTATCAAAAGTCACATTATACCATCTGACTATTACTACAACACTAAAAACTCTTACGCTGGACAAGAATACGTGGTCTGTTCCCCTGTTTGTTTTGATACGTCAGGCTAACAAAACAAATGGGAAGCCAAATAAATTTATGAATATTACTTGTTAAACGCTATTTCCTATCCCCACCATTTCTTACCCTCCACTTCTAATCATAGCACATACTGGTATTATATTCATAGTGAGAGCTGACCTTGCATCTTGCTTTATGATCACATATGTTACAAGTCACTCACCACATGTTCCTAATGTGAAATCATCTGCAGATCTATCAAAAAAAGCTGAGCAATCGTGGTATTTGCTATAGAGTAATAGGTACTTTCCAGCATCTTTCAGCAGGTGCTGAGTGTTTACAGTAGATTTTGCACACTGTGTTTTCTTTCAAAGAACTGCAAACTATGCTTAATTTCACATCTGTTTTTTAACCTCTCAAAATATCTTTTCTCCCTACCACATCTCCAGGGCTTTCACCTTCAGTGCTTTTAATTTTATAGGTTCCAACTCAAACAGTCTGAGCAGCATTTTCTGATGCAATTGGTACATAATGTTGCAAATACCTTCCTATATTAGCTGTTTTGTATAGGCTAGAGGTGGGTGAGCTCCTAGGCTTCTTCCTAATCACAGTCAGCAGCACAGAGGACTCAATGAATGTTGTGTGAAGCTCTAAAAAAAGGAGTCAGAGCTGTAAGAGATCCTCAGTGTATTAAAAGGATAAACCATTCTGTGATTCTGTGATAAAGGGTAGACAACAGGTCTACCAAAGAAGATCCTTTGATTACATTTGTTTCTTTATCTGCAACAGGTTCACGTCTATACATAATAGAAGCAGAAAAGAAAAATCCAAGTTTGGTCACCAACAGTTTCGCTCAGTCCTAACACCTCCCTCCCATAGGAACCAGCTGTTCACATTGCCTGGGGAGCTCACTGTTTAGAGGACAAAGCGAGGGAACTGCAGGCAATTGGCTCTCTAATCTTCTTACAGGAATCTACAAGAATAGACTGCATACGGATATTCAAACCTCTAGTGTCTTTTCATTGTGATTAACAAGTTACACAGAATTAAAGAAAATTTGTAAGAAAAAAAAAAAGTAGAGCTTTTTAAGAAAACTAAACAGCCCTCTTTTTGAAGAAGCCCCAGAATACACAGAAGAAAAATGTCTTCTCTGAAGGAGCAAAACAAAACAGGAGAGCAGGTGTCAAAACAGTCTAACTGGCTAGTCCAGAAACATTGCATTATTTCAGCAATGCATAAACCCAAAAAATATCTCCAGCAGCTATGTTGGGACCTTACAAAAAATGTCATCTGCCAGCTGTAAATGTTCATGTGAACAGCACACAGATTGTGTTGGTTTGGCAGCAGTGTTTCACTCTCATAGCAGAAAATCCAAGGCTCCTGTGGAAAACTTTCGTTACTTTTTTGTTTCTCTCCTTTTGCACCTTTCAGACATTATCTATTAAGAGTGTTAAGCACAGCCATAGCCACAGGGCAGAAGGATCAAATTTTGGCAACTGGAATTTCAAACATGTATCCATGGAAAGATGGTCTCTGTTACATACATTTACTACAAATAAGATGCAACTACACAGCAAAGGAACAGAGTTAATTCGTATGAAACAAAGTTTAGAAGAAGAAACATACTGCCAGCAAAAATTCCCTATAGACTAGAAATATCTTTGTCCTCTCTGTTTCTGCCAAGATTTGAAAAGATGGGGGGGATAATAGAATCACGCACTTGATAAATCCACTTAATCACCAGAGAAAATAAACTTAGGATAGTATTCAACCCATATAAAGTATTTTTATTTAGCATCATCACACAGAATATGAAAAATTGAGGGGGCAAAAAAGAATATTTAGAACCATTTTTATGGCTGGCATAAATCTATATAGCTGTTAAACTGCTCCTTCTGAAAATCTAGCAGGAGGTTTGTTTTAAGAACCTGGTGAAAACTTAATATTATCACACAACACACAAATATGCATATAGATGCACACATATTCTGTAAGCAACCACACAGAAGCAGCTTTCTAAGACAACGCAGGGCCCATATACCTTATGTAAGCGAAGAATAACACGAACACTGCCTTGTGAGGCCCACCTCCCTTACCAGGAGAAGCTCTGATGTCTGAAGAGCCAACCTCGCTATCTACTCCTTCACCAGATCCATCAGGTCTCCTAGACTCAGAGAGTTTGAGCAAAATTCCTCCTGAAGAAAAAAATTCCACAGTTGGGTACCAAAAGGACCATAGTTCTAGCTGGCATCAAGTATGGGAGATCATCAACAATGAGAGAAGTAGCTTTGTTCTGCATGTAAACTAGCCTACGTTGGAGCAAGCATTGCAATATCCATAGGTGCGTGACAGCAATTACCAGGGGTTAGAGGACAGGGTAAAAGACAAAGCCAGAAAGGAAGGATAGTAAGTGTCTTTAGCTACATTGCTCAAAAATTCCAAACCTGAACAAAATCAACACAAACAGCAATTTTGCTGAATTTCTGTTTACTGAGACCAAATCATACTGAATAATCTTACCTACTTTTCATGCACACTGAACTCATTTTGAAGGAGAAGGAAAATTTGTGACAGCCAGTAATTGTGAAAACAGAATTTCGTGTTGTCCACTCACAAGCAATAGAGAGAGAGACTCCAGACACTGCTGACATGCATAATACAGAAGAGGAAGAAAATCACCTCTGTTAGAGCAGTAATAGCCAGCAAATAACAGAAAGAAGTGGGAATACTTCTACCTGCTGCAGGCTCTAAACCAAGCTGCTGAAATGCACCAAAGATGATTCACAGAGCATGGAGAGCAGAGCAAGATCGGAAGCAAGTGTTATTCAATGAGGCTTATAATGGCCAGACCAGGAGTTTATAGACTGAACTGCCACCAACTATGTACGTTGCTTTTCTACAGTGCAAGAAGGAAGTGATTCTTTCTTGCAAACAACTGGGAGCGTGGATTATTCACACGTGTCATCCTAGGAGGCACTGTGCATGCTGTGCAGTGCTGGCAGCCCTCACTATTGGATGAGAAATGCTCAGCACTTTGGGGAATCGAGCCTAAGGAACCAAGAAGTAAATGTCAATGTCTGACCCCAAGCAAACGAATGGACACATTGTAATGAGAGAAAAAATCCCATGGGCCAAGCTGGTCCTCAACTCATACCATGAAGAGAGAGGTGTGGAAGCAACTCAACACATGCCTAAAAGCAGAGTTGTAATACCTGTATCTGGTTGGACTTGCAGAGCTGCTTTAAAGAGGTTCCACCCTCTGAAGTCCACCTCATGCCTTTGCACATGTGAGAAATCAAAAAATCTGACCTACGTATTTAAAAAAAATACACCACTAGGCCTTTTGAAGCTGACCAGGAAAGTGTTAGAGTGTTCTCACCATCATTTTTTGGTTCAAATTTAAACTGAGCCCAAGCTTATATTTCAAAAGAGGCACCTGCCAGAGATGTGACATTTACACATTGGTGACATCAGTCAGTACCTCTGAAGACAGATCTGTTTGCCATCAAATGAGCCCATCTCACTGTCAACTTTTACCAGCTGTGCTAAAAGCAAACAAGATTAACAGTGCTGAAGGGAATATACCCAGCTACAGAAAAAAAAAAAGGAAACTTGGTTTACACACAATTCATCTGAATAAATCATCAAATATAGAGCACTTTATCTGACTCCTTTGTAATATTTGAGGAACATACCCTAAAGGTAAAGCAGAGTGGGAAGCTAGGCACATCATCCAACATCTCAGAATCATCCAGATTTTGTTTAATAACTTATACTTAATAGCAGTTTAATAACATTGCAAAACAACTCTCACTATACATCATCTCACTACCAAAATGTTACCTAACCAGTTATATATTTACTGTGCACATAAAAAGTACATGTGAACTTTCTTTGTCTCTCTTTTTGCAAAGTCCAAGGACAACAGTACCACGAGATCTCACAGAAGCAGCCTTTTGCTAACATTCACCTATGAGGTCTGACATGCAAGCTCAGAAAACAAAACAAAACAACTCTCCTCATTATCTGCAGCAGTTCACAGTTGCATCCTTGGTGCATATTACTAACATAGGAGTCCATAAAAAAACAGAGAAGAAAAATGTCAGCACACCCATACTAGCAGAACTTCACTGATTCTATGGGATCACATATTTAAGACTTCTCACAAGTTGCATGAAAATACACCCAAGGCTTGCAAAGATGCAGAAGTTAATTTTAAGTAGGATATATATGCCACTAGACACGTTAGGACAGTCTTTTAACCAGAGAAAATTGTTCTCCTCTGATAAAAGATGTACAATACTTTACATTTGTACCAAGTTAGGTACTTAACTTTGTATTTAAGACTTAATTTTAAAATTGGTACAAACTCCCTTCAAATTTTATTTGAGATAGGCTTATTTAGTTTAGGTTAATCCTCATTTTCTTTACGTCAAAATAAGCTTTTGCTTCAAGCAAAATAACAGAGATCACGCCTAAGTCTTCAGCAATATTTTCCCTTTTCCGTACTCCCACCCACACACATTCACATTTATAAAACAATTTTAAGCTCTACAACTCCTTGTAGTGAAAAAGTCAGCCATTGCCTTGGTAAGACATCAAAGCCTTGAATATGTATAGCTCCATTCATTTCAGTAAGGCTACAACATGCAGGCAGAGCAAACCTATAGCAGGTCAAGCACCAAGGAGGTACTTCTGCCATACCTCCTTGACAGAAGCAGAAATACCGCTCAGCACCTCCTGCTTCAAAGAGTCATTGGAGCTGAAGGTACCTCCAGATGTAGTTTGCAGCATAGAGTATCATACAACTACAGAGGGCAACACATCACAGCCTGCCCCATGTCAGGTTGCCTTTTCAGGCAAGGGGTCTGGACATCCTTCCTGAGTCAGGAATGTATCTCTTAAAGACAACGCTCTCCTCATCACAATTGTGTTTCCTTCTATGAGATGACTTATAACTTTGCTTTCAGAGCCTTTTGTCTCAAAATAACCTGGAATGTAACACCTGTGCATGCTTTCAGATGCTCACGTGCCAAACTATACTTTGCTGCGTTAGGTTGTGCCCTTGTTCATGAGAAAACAGCATCCTGGTGCTGCACCTACCTTCATGATCAGGCTCCGGTGCTCTTCCGATCGACTGAAGTTGGTGCCTATTTCCAGGATGCTCATTGCTCCTTCCTCACACAGGTTCATCCAGGTGTGATACTCTTCGCGCTCTGGCAGTCTATCCCAGAACGTCTTGAAGACCTCCCAGACAGTTTCCTGACACACTGAAGGAAGCAGAAAGGCCTGACGTTAGTACGAGTGTTGCAGTGGCAGGGGCAGCCAGGGTAGTACAGTCCATATGCTGTATGCCCCTCAGTGCATTCATGTACACAACGCTATGACTGTCTACATGCAAATGTACAGGGCACTACATGGATTGAAAATGAAAATGCTGGATCTTCTCCGCTTATACTACTTCTCTCCCTGAATTATTTATTGAAGTGATTAATTTCCTCATTAATGAAAAAGGAGAGCAAGAGAGGGACCACTTGCTTCTTAATAACCAAGAATATGTGAAATTGTGCTTGATCAATGGGCCCAATTTTTAGAAAATTCAGGGAACTAAAACAGTATGGCAAATGTCTTTGGGGAAAGGAGAGCTCTTATTCAATTTCCAAAAATTAGAGCTATAGCAAAAAAACTTGTAGAATGCCAACCAGTAACACAATTTCTTGGGATTCAACTTCAGAAGGAATTTAAATAAGTTTTAGAAATTATAACTTTATTAATCATTTATAAAACAATAATAAGGCAGGATAATGATACAGCAACATAATATGCTAAGAAGTAAACCAATGTCTAACCCCATTGTGTATTTGGGCTGTTAAAGGACTGGACATGTGTGACTGAAGAGAAGGTCTGTGAACTGAGGGTTAAATTTTCTTGTACTTCAGCAGCACTAATCCCCCTCTCCTGCGTGTGCCCTTTGCCAATCAGAGCAGTTGGTCACATAATGTCCATGCCACAACCTCTCTGTGACCCAGGATAACTGGAAGAGAGGAAGGTTTATGGGATTTTCTTTGCATCCTGGAAAAGACCAACCTTAAAAAGAGAACGACTTTAAAAACCACTGGTAGCAGATGCCAGCCTAGAGTAGTTGCAGACAAACCTGCTTTTCAATACTAATCTGATTTCACTAGCTATAGACAGCTTGGCAGAGGAAGGCTTTGCTTTCAGGGAAAGTCTTAACATTGTAAGCAAAACCCTACAAGGGACTAACTTTGAATCTCCAAGAAACTTATTGTCTTCAGTTACCTTAAAAATATGCTCCAGTTTTTTCACTGGTTCTGTGGGGTTTTTGTTTTGTTGTTTGTTGTGCCATGTATTCTAAATTCCAATATCTTGTATACTTATGTAGAATTGGAAATGCATGTCACACATGATATTGCCTCTTCCTTCAACCAGGAGATGGACATTTTTCTTAAACGCAAATGCTTTATCAGTAATCACCTTAAGAAGCTATTTCAAGTACACCTTTAACACTCAGCTGATTCTGTTAATGCTGAACAGCACCACGAAGAAAAACCTTTTCCCCCATCCCACATTTCAGTCTACCAGAGGAACTGAAGCCATTTCTCCACTGCAGATCTCACTACAGATGTTCATTATTTCCACAACACATTTCTGACAGCTTTTCAGCAAGAAAATTAGACCTGCAGGTCATTTGATGTGACTGGAGCAGTCATATATTTCTGTGTTCCAGCATCCTGTCACCTTCCAGGAACCTAAAACTGCCTGTAAAGCACAGTAATTGGGTAAGGGGTACTGGAGATGCTTTCAATCAGCCTTGCTTATCCACCTTGTCTAGAACTAGGTTAGAAATATATGATTGAGGTAAATTATTAAAACTAACAAGAAATAAACATCAAATCTACATACATCCATACCCTGTCTCACCTTCACTCACTTATGAGGCAGGAATCGCCTCTCCCTAGAAGTTTGCACAGGCCTCAGGCATTGAAGCAATAATCCTGCCCTGGGGTTTGTGAATCCTGCTGGAGTTTAATAAACTACAGATGCCACTTGGCTTCTGGAAACATCTCCTTTAGCACCCCATTGGTAAGAGCTGGGTGTTTAGGGAAAGACTGAAGTCTAGTTTCAAACTGTGAAGACAGAGTTGAGAATACAACTTCCTCCGATTTCTTCAGGCGATAACTGCACCCTGCCTTATGGACCTAACGGGGCCTTCGCTCCAGGTGCAACATTGCGCAGCAGCTCTCTTGAAATGACCTCGTGCCTGGGATGAGTCCTCCGCAGGACTCATCAAGCGAGAAACGAAGGGCTTGCGAATTTGCAGCAGGGGCACTGCGTAATCCTACAGTTCTCAAATGGCAGCAGACACAGCATTGGCTTTCCAGTTACAAGAGGTAATTGGCAGTAATCAAGGCAGTTTTCCTGGCAGTTTTCCTTAATGCTCTTAATTAAGTTGAATCTCTTTTTTAAAATCAATTTGATGGGACTGTGCCTTGCCTGAATAAAGCTGCTGCTGTGTGAACAGCTGCCCCAGTCACCTGCCGACAGATTAAGGATTTGTTGGGCACCTTTTCATTTGAGATTAGGCACCCCACTGAACTCCAATCCCAAAGATATTTTACCATCTGTGGGCTCCGATCCTATTAATCAAACTTAGGCTGTCAGAACAGGTCTGTATTTTCTCTGGAAACAGAAAAGGAGCCGTGGATAAGGAGCCTTATAACACTTCATATTTACATGCATGTGGCCACTCCAAGCATAACACCAAGGACACAGCACAATTTTCATTACAGCTCAAATCATTCCAACATACAGAAATGCTTCTGTCTCCCATTCCTCCTTCAGGCATGGGAAAGAGGGAGTACACTCTGATCATGGCACGAATCATGTGGTGATCCAGAACGAACAGACACCACCCTCCTGTTGCATTTAGATTCGTTAAAAATGTGATTAATCTCTTAACATGAAGGTGAAGTGCCCCCCTGTAACAGGTGCTCGTGCAGGCCTTGAAAACTCTTGAAAGCAAACCAGCCAACCGGCCAGCCCTGCCAGTGGCACAAAAAGATTCCGACCAGCCCCAGCAATGGTGCCGCTTGGGCACCAGGTCGGCCCTCAGAGCATGCAAGAAGAGCTCGTCTTTGTGGCTGGGCCCTGGCTCCAACCTCTCACGGCATGCTGCAGGGGCAGTCACCGCCGCAGGCTACGTGGGGCACGTAGCAACATCAGGCCCTAGAAGAGGCAGGATTTGTGACCAGGACTCTAATCCGCAGCAAACAATGCCAATAAGAAGCATCGTAAAAATTGCAATCAGTCTTTTAAGGCAGCAAGTTAAGAGCCTTGAAGTTGCGTGTGGGTGGAAAGGTAAGCTCCTCTTGAGAAGGACTTCCTCCTCCATCATGGTCGTGATGATAAAGAATCCTTATTTTAGCATTAACTAATCTCTCCGCTACTTTGCAATGTTCCTCTGAAGTAACACACACACACACACAAAGAGAGATTAAAAAAAAAGCCCCATGCTAAGGGATAGGATCATTGCAGCTCTGTACAGGTGAGTAAGCAAGCACATACAACACATGTAACTAGTTGGCATGGCAAATCAAATCAAATTTGGAAGCCAAATAGCTTGTTCTGCTTTTTCCCCCCAAAATCACCTTGCATGTACACTACATTTTGCACATGCTCCATCCCATGAAAGACAGCCTTGGAAATCAGAAGTCACGTCACTCATCACGAAGATACCATCACCTTCATGGTGTGAGAGAGATCCAAGGCACAGGAAAAGAAAGGGAAGGAGCAGCACATTTGGCTCAGCCCTTGAATAAACTTGCACTTGAGCAGAGTGCTCCAGGCCTATAAAAGAGCCAAGGTTTTGTTTTTTAAAAGCTGCCTCAGAAAACCTTACATGGAATAAAACCATGGGAACCCTAGCACATCTACTCTGGAAGATGAAATTCTGGCCTTTGGGAGTTTAGCTGCTTTGATTTTGATGCTTAGACTCAAATAATACTTATGAATAATAGGGAATATCCTGAGAAGTTTAAGATAATATCTCATCCAAACGAATACCCATATCAGTACAAGCGTTTTTGAGCAAGTGTTTTAATCCCTTCTGTAGGAAGGGATTAAAGAAACGTTGTTTAAAGTTTATTTCCCTTAATATTTTGACGTTCTTTTCAAAATCTCCATCCGAGATTTGCAGTGAGATCTGCCCTCCCTCTCTCCTGTGTAACCACACGGCCATGTCTCCTGCATGCGGACGGGAGAGGCCGCCTCCCGGCTCCAGCTTTACCGTGCAGGACGCGCTGATCCCTCCAGCGAGCGGCAATTAGCCTCTTACATCCGAGTGCCCGCTCGGGGATTTCCGAGGTGAACAGCAGGGCCACCACATGACAAGACCGTGCCCCTCAGAGGGGGTCGGGTGGCCATTTGTGTAAGTGGGCAGCGCTGAAGTTTAATCCCCCTTAAATCCCATTACTGCTTCTTAAGAGTCAAACCCTGCCGAGGAGCTGGCAGCACCACGCCAGGCCGACTGTCCTATTTCAAGGTAACACGAGGGCATCTCCTCCTCTCCCTGCAGGACAGGATGGCTTAGCCGCGTTTTGGTAACGACCGCGACAATATGGCCGAGCCCACCCTTCCCCCCAGGGCTTCGTGAGCACCTTCCCAGCGCAGAAATAAACACACACAAGCGCAGGAATCGCCTCACGCCTTGCTGAGGCGCTACCACACGCGGGCTGCTCCAGAGCAACCTTTAGACAACGCAACAATAGTTCGACGCGAATTACCTAATCCACCTCAAAATTGTTCATCAAAATAACACTGATGTACTAAACTCTAGCACACAAACTATTCTCCTAGCATTATTTCGGTGACTGTGAAGGTGTGTTTTACTGGGGGGGAAAAAACACCACAAGCTTTTCAGAAGCTTATACTGACACCTAGTCATCATTGCAGCGTAGAAGATGACAGAAGTAGAGCTCTACCAACAAACCTGGTCGAGCATGAACGAGACAAAACATGCCAGGGAAGAAGGGAAAATAAGGAGAAAAGGCTCACTCGGCCAGGCATTTTGATTTATTTACTGTATATTTGTTTAGCCAAGTACTTGTTATGATTTTTGACTGTTTGCTTTCATCATTATTCAGCAACATTTGAAAAATTTGCAACATTCATGGTGTCAACATCAAATTGAATCTTCGCTCTTAACTCTGCCCACATATACTACATAAATAACATCATTATTTTTAATACTTCGATATATGGATCTGAACCAACCGAAAAAGCAGAGAGAAAATCTGGTTTCTAACTTTAACACGGACAGCTCAATCCAGTGCCTGAGACTGCCAAATCTAGGGTTATTATCCTACATAGCACCTCTTTCTGAGAAACATTGCTTATTCTTTTTAAAGTACAAAAGAGATGTTTAGATGTTTTCTTTATCCCTTTTTAACTATCACACCCTAAAATGCTGTCTAGTTCCTCCTTTAGGTCAGTGTCTTTAGATACTATCATTAGTTCTTCAGCTTTATGTGCAGCTCTGGCTGATAAAAAAAGATTTGGCAGGGAGACTATTTGCTCTAGTCATCTGAAGATAACGCACATATGGCAAACTGTTTAAGAAAGTGGATCACATTAGGAAAAAATGCAAACGGAATTTCAAAAACGCAGCCAGCAGAGTGACAGCATCTCAGATATCCCAAAGACAGAACTAGTATTTACCCGGGCAAAACATTCAAAATTAACATCACTTTTTACAGTATAGTCACTATCTGAAACTCACACAGTCACTACAATTTCACTGCATCTATTTTGTGAAACCTACATCTGCCAACTAGACATGTTGACTTGATGCTCAACAAAAAAGTCCAGCTACCAATTAGCACTAGATTTACATGAAACCCTCTTTTTAAAGGGACATGTTAAAACAGTCTCTAGGATCCAGGGAACAGGCTTTGGGAAACCAATGTACAACTCATTTCCATCTATATGTTCTCTGCCTCTCTCTCAGACTCACTCTCTGTAATGAAATACAAAGCCAGCCAACAGCAGTATTTTCCATATATAGTTACAAAAGATGCAGAGCATGCAGAAGACTACAGAGATAACCATACCCCCAAATTTGGTCCAGAAGAGGCAGAAAATAATGCCTATTGCTTAATGTAAAACTCCATCTGTTTTGCAAAGTGAATGACTGCAGGAATAAACCAGGACTCAAGAAATCTGCCTGCTATACAGCAGATAACAGAGAAAAAAACACACAAGTATTCCTTCTCTTGGCTGGTGCTTCTATCAATTACAATACTCACAGTCACCAATGAGCGGTTATACCATTACTTAGATTTCAAAACACTGAATGCTGCTATTGCACTTTTAGAGTTTACTGATGTTTTTCTGTATTACTTTCTGTATTCTGTTACCGTTTTAAAATTGCTTATGTTTTCTATCTCTTCAGATTACTGATTTGAGAAACAGATCTCTGGAGCTGCAGTACATGTCACAAATGTGACTGTTTTTAGTAGAATTTTTCCTTTAAAAAAAAAATCCAGAAGTTGTGCTTGGTGGGGCAGAGGGAAGCTGTGCACTTGAAGTGCACAACTCTAGAGCAGGAGCACTCGGCTCAAAGACTATGTTAGAAATGCACATCAGTCCATCCCTACCACTCACAGAGGCATTAGCAAGCCAGTTTAAGTAAATAAAACCACAGATAGTCGTAGTCCTACCTGTTCCCTTGTACAGGCAGATATAGATAGAACAAGGGTAACTTGGCTATCCAGCACATGCAAGCCTTTACTTTTTAAAAAATAATCAAACTCTTTGATAAGAGTTGGTAAGAATTCTCCGACAGAAGGATAAAGGACGTCATTCCCTTCCTTCAACAGGTATAGAAAAAGACAAAGATTCTTAAAATTCATACTAAAAATGAAAGCCATTTTATGTGGGTCTGGCTACTACCACATGTATTGCCTTGCAAGGTCAATTGCTTCTCTCCTCTCTGATACCGGCTAGCCTCTGAGAGAGGGACTGTGACAACACTTTCTTAGGAATGTTTTGTTGATAGTGCACAGACAAGTAAGTTCATCTTACTATTTTATTACTGCTCTGATTTAGGTAGCTAGTAAAACACAATTTCAAGAAAAAGCAGGTATATAATTCAGCAACACTCACGGAAGAGCTTTATTGTGGATGAAAGTAACAGCATCACCAGCTCTCACTTTCCCCAGATGCATTTATTCAGGCTGTGATTAAGCAAACCTCAGCAAATATTCCTGGTGCATTACAGAGCTGCCAGCAGAATGAAGAGGACAGCCTGCTTGAATTGGTCCTTGCTCCCGTTACCTGCTGTTATTTTGCTATTTAAAGTCATCTCTGCTTCTTGCAGAAATCACCAGTTCCAACGGGCTTTGGAAACAGACCCTTAACTCAAAAAAGCAGAATCCTGACTAAAATACCCTTGAGGGGCTTTGAGAAGCCTGGGAATTTTCTGAAACGGTCTCTGAAGTCATACTTACATAGCAGGTAGAGGGGAAGTTAGCTAGACCAAGGTAGAACAAATCACTAGATGGTGGCACGAGAAGGAAGGTAGTGTAGCACAGTCCACAAAGAAATAAGATCCAAAAGAGGCCTCCATACAAACACCTTATCCTGAAAGGTTTTCAGTTAGCCCAACTGTTATTTTATAAGCTGAATTTTAAGATGGGGTTTCTATATGATCAGAGGACTGCTGTATCCTTAATAGCACTAAAAAACAAGTGCATTCGAGCTGTGGAAATCAGCCTCCCATTGCTCAAAATCACTTCTTTAAATCCCTGTATATTGATACTCTGCAACACATACAGTCCTCAGGAACCTTATTAGGAAGGAGCAATTTCTGTTGAGAGGGCAGCAGTATCACTGCAGCTACTGCTGAGAAGATGAGGCCGAAGAAGGGGCTGTCGCAGCCCAGAAGTGAGAGAACGGCCTTCATCTTGTGACTGTTGAGAGCACCGTATTAACCTAGTGAGCAACCAGAAAGGCTGATCCAGCATCCACGGTGGATGTCTGGGACTGGAGAGATTATAGGCTCAATACCTGCCTTGTCTCAAGCTTTGCAGGACCTTAGGTAAGTCATTTAAGGTAGAATTATTCATCAAAGTGATGCAGGATTTCTGTTTCTCAGTTTATGCATGATAGATTTGCCACTTGTTTTAGTGCAATGGTACGAGTGTAACTACCATGTGGACAGAAGCCAGTATGGCCCTCTCTTTATTTTTTCCTCCCCAATATATTTTGCCCAAAATCCTTTCCTAAATCACATAAAGGTTTTAAATAAAAATATAAATTTCTAATTAGTGAATTACCTTTTAATAAACTTTATTTAGAAATCCAAAAGGCATTCTTATTTTGCACAAAGATGCTGTAAAAGAAACTATAGTAACTTAATTGTATAATTGTCTTATTTTAAAGTAGGTACTTAAGTGTGTGGCTGCAGTTATCTGCGGGACTTGCTTGTATAGGCAATCAAAAAGTCCCATTAAACAACATGTCTCTGAATATGTTTCCTTCTACTCGATAGCAGCTATGAGTGACAGCAGCTCTTTCTCGTTTTACTGATAGATTATGTGGAAACATAGTAAGACATCATGAAGTGTTTGGATGGCACAGTAAAGACAGGCGCAAATGTCCAAAAGAAAGACTAGATCTGCCGCTTAGTGAACCTGTGTGCACCTATTTTTCCAACCAAATTGTTCTGTAAGAAAGGATGAATATGCTTAGCTCAGTTAATACCAACTTTTTGGTGGAGAATAACTAGTCATGAGAAAAGCCACACAGAAAAGTTTGCTGGGAAACACCACAGCTCTCGCATAGTTCCTATCCTTACCTTTAAAAGATTCATCTACTAATTTCTCTTTAAACAGCTGCTCTTTATCAGCTGCCCCCAAAAGGCACACGGCTGCATTGTTCATGCTCACATACCTCTGAGTCTGAAGTATTTGAGGTGGTTGGCAATAGCCTGCTCAACGGATTCATCAGGGCAGATCTTCACTCCGGGAAACAGAAGGGATCGCCGCCTCCGAAGCAGCAAAGGGCTGATGACCTTTCCAGGCTCTGGGGTGCCATGAGCTTGTTTTGATTCACGAGAAGGAGAAGAGTTTGCTAACCGCCAATCACCGAGTTGAGGGGCCGCTAAAGCATCTTTAGCCTGTGTTCCTTCTGCAGTTGAATAAGCTTCTGCTGTAAAATTAAAACCACACAAAAAAATTTCAGGTAAGATAATGACACATTCATGCATATCTTAATGCATCTTAGTGCCGTGGTTTTGATCTCTGAAGGACACAACTGTGCTTTCTTCTGTTAACAAGGCATTTACTCTCCCCTCAAACCTGTCTGTATGATAACAGCACTATTTTAAACAACCTTAAGCTCTTTACAGCATCTTGTGAAGTGATAACATAACCTAAAGCCCTAACCCTATAAATGATGTTTTATGCTGACCTTCACTTCTGTGACTTAGCTCCTTTAAGCCAAAGGGACCACATATGTGAATAAAGAGATGTGCTTGACAACTTGCAGGACCACTAAACCAATTCCCCTTATTCTACACCAGCACTCTGCAAGAAATGTTTATTTTTCATATTCCTTGCTTTAAGTAAGCTGCCTGAATCAACACCTACCAAGTGTACTTGAGGGGAATGAGAAAGGGGAAAAAAAGCTTATCAGCTTTGGCTTTTAGCTTTTTCATTTCCTACTGTTGGTTTGACTGCATCAGTGCAAACAAACTCTCACAGGGTTTGAGGGAAAACTGTGTCTGTTTAGGTTTAGCCTGACAGCCTAATTCTCTGTCCTCCATAGGCGGGTGAAGTTGTCTAACTCCACACTTTTTTTTTTTCCCATCCCTTTCCATCTCCCTTCTCCCCCTCCCCAAAACACACTAAGGAAGAACCACAATTAATTGAGTGATACATCTATCGTGTTCTCCATTTCACGGGTTACAACCTCGCTCTGCATCATCAAAATCAACAGCATCTTTGACTTTGCTGACTGAAACATGAGAAACATGGTTATTTTGACGGGAGACCACTATCAAATGCAACACAGGGAGAAGGGAATGTCAAACAAGGTCACTATGTCAAAACACCCGTCTTCACCCAGACTGCTACATCTTCGGTCCCTGTACACAGAAATAGAGTAACTAGCATCCTGTAGCTTTATTTCACTCTGTTATAAAGATACAAATGTACAATAACACCTCCTAGAACTCACTGCAAGTTCTCCGTGTTAACACTGATACAGCTTAACACTTTACACAGCACAGACCTGACAAAACATTTTTCTGTATTCTTCTTCTTCCCGTTGCTCTAATACAAAGACCTATTCTTACTTCTACACAGTTACGGGTAAAATCTTTAAAACAAGAATATTAAGAAGAAGGAATAGTTCTGCGTTACCTGCAACAGTCTGAAGATCTCCTTCAATCATTCTCAAAACCAAGATGCAGACAGAGATTTTCCAAGGGAAGTAGAACATACTTACTGTGTCCAAAAAACAAAATACAAAGAAAAAAGTAAAGGAGAATCCCCTTTAGCAAGAGAGCTTTAACGCATCCTTGAAACAACCAAGAGCATCGCCCTTTCTGCAAATGTCTGGATTTCACATCATCTTTGAAAAATAAAAATGTTCAGTAGTTTTCAAAAAATGTTGGCCAAGATATCCTAGGAAAGATCTTCCTTCAGAGAGAGTATCCCACTCCAGTGAAACAAAACAAGAAAAGGTGACGAAAGGAAGCTCTTGGAGTTAGCAGATGGACTGAGACAATTTTTTAATTTTAATCTGGCCAGCTAAGCTCTTTACTGCAGCTTGTCATACCATTAACAGTCCAAACAAGGACAGCACCTTTCACACTTAATTAGCCATGTTTTTTTTTCATTGGCTCTTCAATTTCCGCCTTTTTAAAAACATGCCACCCACCAAATGTCACAGGGAGTGTGTTATGTCCCAGTAGAAGGTCCCAGGGTGCTTTGTAGTCTTCTGCTTGTTCAACTAAACGCATCCAAACACGCACCGACTGCTTTAAACACTGATGTAGGGAGCACCGAAACAATCTTCTCTGGTGTCCTCTCGTGACAGAGCTAATGAGGTCTGGCTGCCTGAGCCTGTGCTAAAGCAGAAAAGCTTGTGTCGTTGCAGCGGTGTGCTTCACATCCCAGAACGGCCGCTGCCACCAGGATAAATCAGGGTGAATCTATTTTTTTTCCATCTCACTTAAGGTATCATTTGGAGCATTAGGAAGAGAGGATCCGTTAACAAGAATGGATCCAAGCAAACCGCCACTTGTCCGAGGTGCTGGGCGCAGCCGTGCTCGCTGTGTCACCCGCGGGATCCGCCGCAGCCCCAGCGAAGCCGCCAGCCACGCGGTGCTGCGCGCAGACCCGCGCGCAGCCTCCCCGGCCCTCCGAGCGCACTAGGCCCGCGGAGCCGCTCCCGGGCCTAGCCTGCCTCTCCTATGCTCACCACAGCGCTGCGCTCAGTGACTGCCTCGCGTTTCATTTGCTTATTTTTTTTAAATCATCCTCTGTAGTGATAGAGGCTTTCAATGTCGGGAGGGACTTGGCTTCCATTACCCACCACAAAAATGCAGCTAAAGCAAGACCAGAATTACTGTCCACACTAATGAAGACAATGGTTCACTTAGCTTAGGAACACACAATAACAAATCCTGATAGAGAATATTTTCGAAATGTACCAAATCGAGCAAGAGTTTGAAATCCAATTCACAGAATCACAGAATGGTTGAGGCTGGAAGGGACCTCTAGAGATCATCTAGTCCAACCCCCTGCTCCAGCAGGGACACCTAGAGCACATGGCACAGGGTGGCATCCAGGTGGAATTGGAAGATCTCCAGAGAAGGAGACTCCACAGCCGCTCTGGGCAGGCTGTTCCAGGGCTCTGTCACCCTCACAGGAAGGGTGGAATTAAATGTCTTCCTGGACAGTTCTCAAATGTAAAGTGATGATTAAAAAAAAGTAATATTCAGCAGCACTGAGAATTTGGCTAGTATAAAAATGCCTGTTTTATAGCTCTGTCAAACTGCAGCTATTTTCTATGGCTCTATCAATCTTCTGGGCAATAAATTATTCTAAACATTTAAATGCAGTTTTAATCATATTTCAACCTATTAATTTTAAATTCAACAATGATTTCAGAAATTAGACTGAAATTTAGACTTGCAATGGCTGGAAATTTCTAAGCACTTATGATAGGAAAATGCATAACTAAAAAAGCACAACCATCTTTTGAGGTGTTTTAAGACAAGCACAGCAAGTCTTGTAACAAACTTTCAAAATAACCTTTGGAAACTAATGAATCCCTTGATTTTACTAAAGCCTTTACAGCTGTGCACCAGCAAATGTATGATTCTTGATTTTAAACATATGAACAGATAAAATTTCTGTTCAGAAGTGTGTAGCAAAAAAAGCTTACATTTTTTCCTAATGAAAAAGACAAATATAATCCTAACGAAGGGAAAAAGCATATGCTCTTTCATATCCTAAATGTAAACAACTTTATTATTTTCTGTAAGATAATACAGAAATTATGCCCCTGAAATCCTGCTGTAGTGCAAATACTGTTTTTAAATAACTTTGCCATTCAACCACTATTTAAAAAGCTAAATCCACTTGACTGATACAGGAAAGGGAGATGCAAGATACGTGCAAAAAGGTGCCTGACACATGCTAAGAGTTGTGGTAAGGGAGTTCTAATTTACACCCGTAGCAAAGAGCAACAGATACAAGTGCTAAATGCAAATGTGTGTGTGGGGAGGTTACATGTGGTTGACTCTTTCAGGCTGGTGATCCAGACTGTCAGCCTAAGCACAGAAAGCAACTGCAACACTGTGTTACCCCCAGAAGCAGCCTTGCTTGAAACAAGCTGTTTAAAAAAAGACACACTAGCTGAATATCTTTTTAATAAATAATCACTTTGATACATAATCAGGTTAACAAAAACATACTTGTGCACATGATGAAAAACAGCAGGATCTTACACTTACTCTGGTAATTTGTGGCAGCAGGGAAAGGAACAGGGATAATCAAGTTCAGCATTGCCAGACTTTTTAATATTAAATATATTGGCATTCTCACAGTACATATCTAGCATTAATAAACAAAGGTAATCCTTTAAAATTATGTTATAAAACCCATTTAGAGAAGTTTACACATGACTTTTGCTTTTAAATATCTACATACCAGCCAATCTGAAAGAGAACAAATATTACTTTATGATGAAAACCAATTTTTACAGTAAAAAAACCCCAACCTGTAATACAAATTTGAGGGAAGATCAAAAAAATCATCAACAGAAAAGGTATAGCTAAAGGGCGTACATTTCTGAATTCATTCTTTTATCTATTTTATAATAAATACACAATTATCCCCATAATAGTGCTGCTGATGATGTTTATGTGATGAAAGCCTCAAAACGCTGTGGGATGACAGGAATAGAAGCTGAGGAAGAGGAGGAGGAAGGGGGAAGTGGGGGTAGTTACAAACTACTGAACTGAAGTGAAAAGGAAGTCAGACACAGACATGACTTGCACCAGACTGCCCACAGTTATACAAAAGGTAACTGTGACCAGCAAACAATTTTTTTTTTTAATTGTCTCTTTTCTCCAGAAAGAATGATGCTTCCTGGTTTGAGAAACAACGCGGTGGCTGGGATGAAGGTTGTTTGGTTTCGGATGTTTGCATAGAACCTGAACAAACAATCGGATTCTGCAACACAAAGTTTCAGAGTTGCCTTGAGGGAAGAGGCCCTGAGAATTTCGAGACACCAGAAAATTGATCACATCTTTGGGTTGCCTTTTATTTTAGTCCTAACGCTCTAACCTACTTGCAAGCTTTAAGAGCTGTAGGTTTTGTAGATAGGTTGGGCACATGCAGTTTTGGTCGCTAGCTGACGCATAGTCCTTCTGCAAACTATGAGACATGACTGAAACTTACCTCAGGCGCAGGAGAAAGCCTCCTTCTAAACACAGCCCTCTTACCTGATGCAGTGACACAGCAGAAAATGCGCGCATATGATAACGCTGTTGAAGTTTTCTGTGATCCATGTATTTATCAGTGCCTACTTAGCCAACTTGTGCTAATTTATCAAGTCCCAAGTTAAAATACTCACACATGGAGGCATCTTTACCCAACTCCCCTGAGCAAAGTATAAAATCTACTTGCCTTAGGTTTAAATTACATATCCTAAAGATGTATTACATACAACAATGACCTTTATGAATGAAAACAAGGGCTTACTCTTCAGCAAAACGTTTCAAATAAGCTTGCTACACCACAGTCTTGTTTGCTTTTTTAAAGCAAACGCTGTTGTAGGATTCAGAGGTATAACTCCCAAAAATAATGCATGTAGGATTAAAAATCTAGTGCCCACACGTATTGCATTGGCACATACCTTGAGATGAAGCTTTTTCCAAAATATGATTAAGAAAAAAAAATCATTAAAAATAAACTCACTTTTGAGCTTAAAAGTTTTCAAGAAAAATCACTCAGAAATGAACTTTCACTCCCCTTCCCCCACAAAAGCTTTTTTTTTTTTAAATGAAGAAAATTAGGAAGGAAAAAAAAATTCACAAAATCTAGCAGCTTCAAAACTCAGAAGAATATTCTAGCAGATGCAGACTATTTCTGTATATAATCAGAAACAAACAAAATCTCTAAAGAGAGTCAACATTATATCCTTAAATTAAAGCAATACACAGTATTCATTCTATGTGAACTGCAAAGTAGAAAGAGTCACAGCATAGGGTCAATCCTGTCTTCAGGATTTTGAAGACGACTCCTACATGCTCATTCAACTTTAAGTTACGGTTGAACAGGCCCCATAAGATCAAAATATTTTTACATCCTTGTGGCACATATCTGGATGTGGCTTCCATATTTCAAGTAAAAGTTCAATTAACAACAAATATGAACTAGTTTTAACTTATATATTTACACTTTGATGTACATTTTTTTCCTCCCAGCACTGCATTCTAGGAGCACACAATCGAAATGCAAAAAAAAAGAAAATCTTTAAATAAAAGGTATAACAAACAGAATACTTTTTTTTTTTTTTTTTGGCCTTGTAAGGCAAGAGCCGAAATTCTGCTGAGCAGAGTTCCAGTTACTGTATACAGCAATGTCTTTGCCAGGACTGGCTGAGCAGCTTTATTAGCTGCTGCTGCCACTATGCTGTTGAAAGTACAATTGCAAGATCAAATCTCGGATTTCTTCTCGTTTGCTTCTGATCACCTGACGAGGAAACCACTTCTCCAGATTCATTGGCTGTTCAAAGTTATCTATGGGATTCTAGTAATGAAAAAAAAAAAGAAAGAAATATTTACAGCATGAAAGCATGAATTACGCATGAATTTCCTAAAGAAAGCTTCAAAAAATATTTTCAACTGTCCCCCATTATTGCTGAGGTGCACAAACCAGTCATCATGAGACATGTGACAGGCTGCAAAATCAAATCCACTCCCTCCATGTCTATCACATATATGCATAGACTTATCCTGAGCTACTCATGGTGAATACAACACCAGTTATCCTCATTTCCCTGAGATATACATCAGCATAAACATTTATTCAGTGCATAGACCACATTCTCTGTGGGACCACTGGACACAATCTTGCTACATACCGGCGGAGAAACTCTGGTCACAAAACACTCAGCACTCGGCAATAAAACATAAGAGGTTTGGTGGCCTCAAGCACTTTTCAGTTTTGTTTTGTTTTTTTTAAAAAAATATTACTGGCTGGTCTGTCTGATAGATGAAAGCAAAGCAGCAAGAATATTCCCACAAACTTCATCAGGAAATGAGAGGAGGGGACAGTTCAAGACAATACATGACAGCAAATTAAACAGCCAAGGTACGCTGCCAGCTCTGTCAATAAGACCACACAGCATCTTGTTTGTCTAAGTCCTTATTTTATCCTCTATCCCTCTTCATTCTTTTGCAGTGCTTACATTTCACCTTCTCCTTCCCACAATACAGCAAGTGGAAAAAAGGGAAACCACAGTATGATTTGTGTTCTATGAACCCTGAATATGTTTAGAACAAACGATATTTACTTCATTCAGGCCTTGCTTTTGCATTGGAAAATGGCTGTTTTGGAAGCATTGGTAAGTAATTTTATCTTCCACCTACAAAAGATCTCAACTCTTCTTTTCTACTATAGAAGAAAAATCTGTCAATTGGCCATGGCCCCACACAAGCCTTTGCACACAACCGTATGACCACCAGGCAAACGGAGGTAGGGCAGCCAGGAGCACTCACCAGGGTGAAGGAGAACTGGGGAGACACTAAGTGTCTGAAACCCACCAGATGTAGATGTTAAGACAATGTGCTAGACAGGAAGGAAACAGATTCCCTCTGCCTTGCACATTCCCTTTGAAGGATCTCCCCATCCCTCTGTTTGCTGCCTGCACAAAACCACTCAAAGGCCAACAGACAAGCTGAGCAAATTTTAGTGGTACAAAGGGACCTTTTTCATGCTGGTCATCTCTTCTTGTAGCCACTTGCAGGTCAAAAATGTGAAAACTACGTGGGCTTCAAATACACCCATATGTGAAGGTCCCTCAATATGTCAATTATCACTAAACCACAAGGCCAGAAACACCTGGCCAGGAATTGCAGAACAGAAACTTCCTGTACTCCAGGCATAAAGACTACTGCCCACTACATGAAGAATGGATTTTGTCTCCTGTTTCTCAAATGGCTTTGACACTTACAAAGCCTGAGCATCACAGGCTTTTCTGTCTGGATATTTCACTCAGAAACAAAGTTTGGGTTTGCTTTGGGGAGTGGGGTATATAGTTTCCATTTGTACCTGGAAGAAGCTTTCCACATATTGCAGTAAATATACACCACAGTCACTGCTGTTATCCTGTTTAGGCACTCTAGGACAGAAGTCCATCATTGATGATTTACTGAATTCCCGTCGAGTTTTTCGTTTAACTTCCCATTCTGCTTCCAGGTACCTATAAAGGAAAGAAAACAGATTAAATACTTAAGAAACTTCCCAGCTCAGTACCCTTTAGGATGTTGCTCAATTTTGTTCTGGAACTGGTCACAGTGTTTTAAGAGTCTTAACCAATTTCCTTCACAGAATCTGCCAAAGGAATTCATATAAGCAAGCAACACAATTTTATCAAAAATCCAAAATTTTATTACATCAAGATGCAACTCTACCATATAATGCATACAGTACACAAAACAGGAAAGATGCATAACTTCATTAAAATAAAAAGTCACTGCACTGAGTTTCTTCAAGCTTATAGGATATTTTTTTAAATCTTGAACTAAAGGAGGAACTGAAGTTATCCTTCAAAGCTACCACACATCATTTTTTTTTTTCCTGGGGTCACCTTAAGAAAGCCAAGCTAAGCAAACTGCAAAACAATTATTAGAATTAATCTTATGAACAACTTCAGTTACAATCACACAGTATAGCTCTTGCAGCCTACCAGTATATAAGGCAGGTAAAGACTTTCAACCTTCTATGATATGATTATGACTTGTTTAGCATCAGGCTTCTCCACGGTTTTCTTGCTTCAGTGGATCCTTACTGATTCAGCTTTCTAAAATGGCCACTAATTTTGAACATATGACTGAAAACATAAGGGTCTTGTTTTCAAAAGCAAAAGAAACAGGAAAAGAAACAAATACACAGGCTTCAGGGAATAAAAATACACAAGTAGGAACTTGTGTTTTATTTCTACAAGCCTCAAATCCTTGCAATTCTAAGAATAAAAATACATACATAACACTCCAACAGCTTTTGAGAATAGGGTCACTTCCGAAAAGAAAATGAGCATGATATTGAATCCAAGATGGAGAGAGATCAGTGAAGCACATATCCTATATTAATGACTTAAGACATGAAAATAATTTTATTTCAACTTGAGCTCTGCCTAAAGATGAAGAAAATTGGCTTAAGGAAAAAAAGAGGTAATAAAACACCTGTACTAGTGTTTCCTTAGAATGCTACTCTCAGGGTGCAATTGCAAAGTGATGTGTCTTTTCTTCAAACTGGAGGAGTAAGAGATCTGCTTTCTAAAGTTCACAAATATCAGGCTTCCAGAAGTCATCTCTTTTTGTTCTGACTTTTGAAGACATCCCTCTGACTCAAGGAAACCACCTTCTCTGGAGTTACATTCCCTGTAGTAGCTCAAAGTGTTGGGCACTATGTTAATATATTCCATTGGAGACATGGGGGGGAAAAAAAAAAAAAAAAAAAAGGAAAAAAGAAAAAAGAAAAAAAAATTGCCATTTCATTCTTTCTCCCAAGACAGATGTGCTAGGAGGTCTCTCTGTCTAGGGAAAAGATGGTGCCACAAAATTTACCAGTCATCCATCCACTCCTAACATATGAATGTATTATGTGAATTTACTTTTATATGATTTAAATGATTTTTTTTCCTTTCAGTGAAACAAATACAAGGGACAAAGAACGATTAATTTTAGCTTCAGCTACTTAGTATTATCAACTTTATAAAAAAATTTTGATAGAACTTAAGTTGTTAGTAGTGTGTTCAAGTACTGGAAGTTGGAATCCGTTCTTCAAGTACTTAAATACTTATCACATAAAAACTACATTTTTATTTCCACTTTTCAAAACACATAGTAATGTTCCATCTAACTATACGGACACATCAAAACTTTTAGACAGCTTCCATTTGGATACTTCGCTTTTGCACATGTGTAGGAGTAGATTCAATGCAGGAATTCTGTCAGCTACATAAAATCAAAGAATCTTTAAGGTTGGAAGGGACCTCTAGAGGTCATCTAGTCCAACCCCCCTGCACACGCAGGGTCACCTAGAGCATGTGGCACAGGACTGCGTCCAAGCAGGTTTTGAAGATCTCCAGAGAAGGAGACTCCACAGCCTCTCTGGGCAGCCTGTTCCAGTGCTCTATCAACCTCACTGTTAAGAAATTTTTCCTTAAGTTCCTGTGGAACTTTTGGTGCTTCAGTTTGTGGCCATTACTTCTAGTTCTGTCACTGGCTACCACTGAAAAGAGGCTGCCCCCATCTCCTCTTCACTCTCTCCCTTGAGGTACTTATAGACACTGATCAGGTCCCCTCTCAGCCTTCTCCTCTTCAGGCTGAACAGGCCCAGCTCCCTCAGCCTTTCCTCATAGGGCAGGTGTTCCAGGCCCCTGATCATCCTTGTAGCCCTGCGCTGGATATCAGGATACTGTAGGCAGTACTTGGGAAAAATAATCATTTAGTTTTTGAAGTATTGCTTTTAAAGAATTGCTATTTCTGCTCTTTGAAATATCTTCTTTATTGAACTGCAAGGAATAAAAACAAACAAAAAACACTCTAGAAAATCCTCAATCTACTTCTCCATGTGTTTTTCATTTTTTAAAAAGAAACTAGTTTTCAATTTTTACATTACTGCTAGGCTGCAGAACAAAATCAGTATTGTCATCCAAACCTCCATACTGCCTTTTTTTTTTTTTTTTTTTGGTGTCTGCCTGTAGATTTCCTTTAAAATATGCACTGAAGTGTATCCCTTTAAGGAAAAGTATTTTGAACATTAAAGTCTGACGAAGAGAAACCCTCTCTAATAAAGGACAACTGCAGTTACTTACTCTCTCAACACCTGCACTGTGTTCTGCCAGGAGCCAGCTTTTAAAGAATCTAAGACGAGTATACAAGGCCTGTAAACAATGAAAGGAAAAGGGCAGTTTAATCTCTCACTACCAGTACCAATTAAGCAATAACTGGATAAATATTGGAAAAAAAACAAACAAGCAAGCAAAACACCTCTACAGTTATGGCTTTGTAACAAATAACTGACTCAATAACTGCAGAATTTCTTAGTATAAAACCTTTAAAATATAATGTTAGCTTGAAAACAGAAACTTACCTTTTACAAATTTGCCTTCTGGAATTAATTGAAGAGTTCTAGGAAGAGACAAAAAATACTTAAAAAACTACAACAAGTGAAAACCCAAAGGTCTTCACAGATTTAAAGGTAAAGCAAGTCAGGTTCCTACTTCAGAAATGGACAAATTAATAGGAAATTTTAAAAAGTGAAGCCATAACAGACAACTTGGGTAAACCAAGGAGGACTTCAGGCTAACTCAAACTGCTTTGCACATGCTGCAAGCTGCAAAAGCAGCAGCAGCTGCTGCACACAAGATAATAAAAAGTAATTTGTTCAAGTTTTAGACTCCTAGGAAGTAGAGTAATACAGGTCTTCTCTGCCATTACAGAAGGGTTCTTACTTTAGCAATATCTGAGGGAAGAACTGCAGCAACATGGTTGTCACCTAGAGAGAAAAAAAAAAGAAAGTTTTAAGAATTTAAGAATTTTCTAACTCTTTTCAAATTTACGATTATAAGTGCTAAAATATTGTGATAGGATTGAGCCACAGGTTTCATATGTTCCATTGATTTCCGAAGAGCTGCAGAAAGCAAGAATGCATGGTAACACAAGAACATGTTATACTAATCTTTCATTTCACGTGTTTTCTAAGACATCACATCTCTCCTTGGATTAAGGCACTACCAGAACTGTGTATGGCTTGGTACAATCATCTACCTTTTGTGAATAAACTTCTATTTGCATCCATATGTCCGTCCTTGCAGTTACCAGGAAAGGCCAACACTGACTCAGCTGTAGTGCTCTGACTCTCCTCTGACTGGGGTGGAGATTCTTGAAGCTGGTCATAAAACGAAGACTGATGGGGACATTCCTCATATACGGCCTCTTCTAGCCACGGAAAACAGATAACTGCAATGTACCAATGAGACCTGCCCAGCAGCGAGGAGAGGGAAAAAAGGAGCAAAACTGTAACACTTGGTTCTGAAAAGCACGTGAAAAGTTTTTATAGCACTGAGAGGTCATTGGCAACTGTTTTATGGTAGGTAACCAGTGCTGCCATTACCATGTTCCTTCAATAGCATCTCATACAGGTCCTCTCACAGATTGTGCTTTGCATTTTACTTGGTGAAACTGCAAGATTAAGCAGCAATTCTTTTAAAAAAGAGAACAAACCCACCGCAGGAATTTGTCACCGTCTCACCACCTACCCCACACTGAAGGAATAATAAAATAATAAAATAATCTGTGACAAAGACCCTGGTTTAGAATATACCAGAGGGTATATCATGTCTCAATCCCCATCTCTGTCCTCAGCTGTTCTGCATACGTAGCTCTCAGTGATTTTCCATGTGCTGGGTAGCTATTCAGCTAGGAGCAGGCACAGGCAGCAGAAGTGCTCCTGCTCTTTTTACCACTAACTCTACGCACTACTGGGATTTCTTCATAGAAACATTACTTAAGTGAACATGAACTATCACAATGACACATTTAAATTATTTTGAAATATATTAAAAAAACTTTCAGAATGACTAAGGAAAAGAAACGTAAAGCTTACTGAAGACAACTATATATAAAAAAAAAAAACCCACAATTTGAGAGGCTTAAAAATTACTCATTTCACATACCAGTATTGCTGCTTCTTCAAAATCTAACATACTTATTTCTAATATGTTTGTTTATTGATTCAGGTATACAGCGATAAATCTTTAAACTACCAGAACATTGAAGTATTTAAATTTTAATTAACAGAAAAATGTGTATAGAATTGAACAGACTTACTCCTCATTCACAGGCACAAAGATATAATCTTTATTGAAGATGTTTATATGACGAGTCCAAGTTCTCACTCTTTTGTGTCTTCTCTGTGCTGCTCTGTGGAAATCAAATGACAGTTACTAGTTCTTTTCAGTTCAAGTAAGGTATAGGGATTGGTAATCCTGTATTTCCCCAATGCTTCAGTAGATTTTTCATTTATTCATGAAATTCCCAAGAGAAAACAAAACAGCAAAACCTTAAGCCTAAGTGACTTACAAGCCAAGCAGACCAATATGAATGTTGGCATTACTTGAACCACGTTGAGCTCCTTTGCATAAATTATCCATAGGTTTCAAAGTTGGAAAGGATTTGCTGCAATTATTTAGCCAGGCCACCAGACTGCACTAAAGGCAGAAAGGCCCACCAGAATATCCGTCACTGATCGATACCAACACCCAAACACTTAATTCACAATACACCTGCCTAAGCCACCTTACTGTTGGAAGGAAAAGCCAAATGCCTTATATAGGGCCACAGCACACCTATCGCAAAGCCAGAAGTGAAAAAACAGATTTTCTCCAGCTTTGGCCTTTACCCGTTGGATCACATTCTCTTTATGGTTCTACAGTGTTCTACAGATTTTCACTGGTGACCACTGACAGAACTAGAGGTAATGGCCACAAACTGAAGCACCAAAAGTTCCACAGGAACTTAAGGAAAAATTTCTTAACAGTGAGGGTAACAGAGCCCTGGAACAGGCTGCTCAGAGAGGTTGTGGAGTCTCCTTCTCTGGAGATCTTCAAAACACGCCTGGATGCCACCCTGTGCCACGTGCTCTAGGTGACCCTGCTGGAGCAGGGGGGTTGGACTAGATGACCTGGAGAGGTCCCTTCCAACCTTAAGCATTCTATGATTCTGTGATACAGACAAAGTATGAGGATGGGATTATAGGAGACTAAAAAAATCCAAGGAGAAATTCAGATTACATAGCCTTTTTACTCTGCACAAGAATAAATGATAATTGATAGTATAAATTTTGCTCCAGTGTCTACCACATGCAAAGTTCATTTTAATCAGGAGACATCCTCTAGTGCCATCCTAAATAAATCCTGGTCCATGCTCGAGAGATAACTTGACTGTGGGAGGAATGGAACAGAAGGAGTAGGAAGGGGGATGGAAAAGCAAGCTACTGCAGGGCTCCTTAGGGGCAGCACAAAGAGAAAACTTGTGCAGATTTCCTCTATTATGTGATTTTAGAAGCTAGAGAACATAACAGGGGAAGGCACTTTTAGAACCTAGAAAAGCATTTATGAAAGGAGCACAACAGAACTTAATTCACTAGCTAAGTTGTGTGGAGAAAAGAAAGTAAAAGGACTTCAAGCCAGGTAGCCTACACCTGGGGAGCTTAATTATTCTAATTTGGAGCCTGCTTTTCCAGCATGCACACTTCAAAAACTGTATTCACTGAGTAAATATCTAACCCTAAACAAAGATAGCTTTGGGACTCATATCTCACAATTTGCAGCAGCTAGACACCTTGAAATACGATGCATTAGTGCCATTCTTCTCCTATGTAGAGGGTAAGGACAGTCCAACAGGAATCAGATAGAGGCATAACAGCACTCTTAAGGATAACGGCGTCTCTGCTGCAGAACATTCACGGTCAGAAGACAGGCACAAAAATGTATGGAAGGCACATTCGAGGAGGTCTCCTTGCTTTTTAAAGACTTTCCATTTTTCTCTCACTTTTGTCCAGAAATGTTTGCCTAGCACAGGAATAAGATGGCACATCTGTACATGCATGTGGCCCTGTTAGTTGAAAGTCCCCAAAATCTGGGGATTTCATGAAGAGCAAATGAAAAATCATTTCTGACAACAGGAAAAATCTTCAATAAGATGAGCAATGACAATGGATTGAAAGCAGCTGTCAGATAACTCAGTGAAGTGGCAAGACTCAAACATAAGCATTGAAAACTGAGTGCGAGTTACATTTAGCCACAATTTGGGAAAATACTGATTTATTATTTTATGTGCTAATTAGAATACAATCTACAGAACTGAATAGCAGCAACAGATTCTCTAGCTCTGATCATTACGGCATATGAAGCATTGAAGCCAACTTACGTAACTTTGGGATCTCCTTCAGAGTTTTTTTCTGTCCTGGTCAGGCACTTATAGAAGAAACTGCTAAAAATGTGCGTACGGTCAGCAAGATGTTTTGGAGCTTTCTCCAACAAGAGGTATCTATCAAAGAAAAAATAAATCAATTTCCATTCTAAAAAACCATCACTCCTAACATAAAAGAAGCATAATTATTTCCTGACTTTTCACCACGGGGTATGCTTACCTTCACTTGTCTTCACAGCTTGCCTTCATGTCAAGCTTTTCTGTCTACTGCATTTTGAATGTGCATATCAACGTATATCACCGCACTACATAAATGCCAAGCAAGTTACCTTACCCCTTTACCTCAGATTTGTGTTTCAGTATTAATGCTTTAGTTTATTTTTAGTTATGTTTCTAGCCCTTGCAATTAAGATAAGTTTGAAAACCTGTCCAAGAATAAGCTCATACAGTATTATTTTACTGAGTATGCAAAAAGCACCCAGCTCAGTAGTATAAATTGCCCCTTTTACTTGCTATGCTTGTAAAATCTAGAAGAGACATTCTAGAAGTTTATGGTTTTACCGTTGATCATTTTACCATAAACATCTGCTTATGTGCTTATTGAACAACCCCAGATTGTCAAAGCTCTCAAAACTGTCATCTTCCTACATGAGGTACTTCCAGCCTCACCTGATAACTTGGGCAGCAGTTATCCATTACACAGCTCATAACACAGTGAACACTGACAATGTGGGCAGACGCCTAACATTTAAAAAGCAGATGTAAATGCCTGCAGTAAATTCCTTTATTTAAACCTTCCTGTTCAGATGAAGCTACATCAAGAGTGGAAACCATACCGCAAAATTTACTTCTAGTTTACAGTTGAATAAAAAGGGCTTTGCTGTAAAGCCACATCAAGCATTCAGGTACATGTTGCATGTCCTGTCCTCTCTATAGTATCTGTACATCGGAAGGATTCCTGAACTCTTGCACAAAACAGCTGAGGATGCTCCAATTCATGCAAACTTAGTAATGAGCTACTCAGTATAGACCACCATTTTGTTCATCTGTCGTCTTAAAACTGCTTTGTACTTCCCATTCTGTGAAATCCTCATGAGCTTTTTTACCTTCCTAAGCTGTAGCAGTCCTCAAGCAGAAATTAGGCACTGAACTAATGAAAATCCACAGCTCCTAATGCTTTAGGCCTTGTGGGGTGGGAAGAAACTCTCACTGTCCTAGCTAAATTATTTGGATGACATTAAGGACTTCACATTTAGTGCAAAGATGGACATAATTAAAATACATTTAGTTCTTGAACAGGAACAGTAGTTATTCAGCTTTGTCTGAAGTACATCGCAGCCTATTAGAGGGGCAATAAAAATGAAACTGAAATAAATGAAACTAATGAGAATACTCAAAAGCTTAAAAAAAAAACATACAATTTCATCGTATTATTTTTAAAACAGTTGTATCACAATTAATGATCAACATCTACATTTACATTCAAGATTGCATCAAGCCTCTGAAAGAAGAGGACAATTAAATCTCCAAGCACTTACTTAAGATAGAAATCAATGATGACATCATTGAGAAATTCTCCATATTCCAAGCATTCCAGATCTTCTCTTGTGACTCCCAAGCCTCCTTTTGCAGGTGGAGGTGGATAAACAATCAAACTAGAAAACACAGATCACATTGTAGCAGTGGCAAACTGTTTTCTTTTTCTTTTTCTTCTTATTATTATTCTCACACTCCACATCTAAAAGATTTTTCCAGAAAAGCTGCTGAAGTGGTTGTTTTCACTGCTGCTGAGTAGTTCAGAAGCCTGTTACCTTTCCTTCCTTCAATAGTGAGAGTGTTTACATAAGAAATATTGCCTCGCCCAAAAAAATTGTATAAATTTGGGAAAGGAAATTATTTTTACCTTCAACTTTTATTTATTTTTAATAAATATAGCTGTATAAAAAGGGAAGAAATGGTACAGCACAGATTGCACATTTAAATAGTTGTAATTGTGATAGAAGAGTAAAAGAAAATATTGGCTAGGGAAGAAAAATAGCTCAGTCTAAGTTAGCAACAGTTTTGCTTTGACAGGCACTTAGACACACATTCACAGAGGCAACAAGATCTCTGCCCTCCCATTGATGTGTCCATGATGTCAGCACATCTGTAGCCAAAGTTCAAGTATTCACAGATTTCTGTAACATTCTTGGTCATTCATCCTCTCTTATCTATTAGGACTGAAGCAGGAATGACCATATTCATATTCAGTAGCACTGTATATTTATATAGCATATATATTTTATATTTTATAGCACTTATATAGCATGTCACCCGAGATTTTCAAATTAACTAGAAAAGTGAAATTAAGACAGGACTTTTCTTCCAGCACTTCTTTTATTCAGTGTGCTTTATTTTCACCTTCCCATCTAAGTGAAAGATACATACTTCTTAACTGCTTCAGCTTCTCTTACTTCTTTCCACTCTTCATTCAGCGCAGAGGACAGAGAAATGGAATAGCGGCCACTGTTCTGCTTGTTTGAAAGGGCATAACTAGGCCTGGCCACTTTTGGTTTTGATTCCTGTCAAAAAAAAAAAAAATTACACAACTAGATATATAAAATAGACCATAAAAACAATCAAAAAGCCTATGTGGAATGGCTAAGGTGCCCTGCTCCTCCTACACACTGCCTCTGCTCTGCTGCACCCAGTTCACATAGAGCTCGGGGGAGAAATGAGCCTCTATTGCTCCTGCTTTCATTAACTCTCAACTTGCCATCCTGAAGACACCATGAGAGGTGAAATCATGTGGCTTTAGGCACACACAGCTATGAATCAACCAAAAATTCATTATTTTCCACTTACTAGTGCTGATGACACCTCTGTACCATCTTTCTATGGGCACCTTACTGTTAAGTCTGGCATTTTACTGTTAAGCCATGCCACATTGTGAGGGATAAATCACAAATGTTACTTTATTTTAAGCTATGGATAAAGAAAGAATTTATTCTTGGCAATTGGCTAAGCTAAAATTTACTCTAACTTGTGAATTCCAAAAGATAGCATGTGACAGGTACTCACTAACCTGAAATGCAGGCTCCTGCACATTGGACGTATTCTCTTTCGGCACACATTGCTTTAGTAGATTCTTATAGTAACTCATAAAGGAGCTCTCCTCAGCAGAAAGTTCCTTTAACAAAGGGAAAGCTTGCTTCAAAGACAAAACCTCAGGGAGATCTGGTGCTCTGTTCTTCTTGCTCACATCTGTAATTAATTCAGTCAGTTTATCTTCTTCCCAGTCTGTGAGTGGCTGGGGCAGTTCAAGAAAAACAAATTCACTAGATTTGGCTGGAAAAAAAAAGGGAAGAGCGAGCATTAACACACTAAGGCGGCAGAACAGAATCATAGAAAACTTTTCACACCATCAAACTGTAAAACCACTACTCTGATTTGTTTCAACAAGTCTCTATGTACAGTTCAAAAGATTTAAATTATTATGCATATTTAAAAAGCATAAAACATTTAAGCATAGAAATTTAATAGCAACTCCTGGAGGTTTCTTCTAGGGAAAGAATGTAATCAAACTAAATAAACCTGATCTTAAGATGGCTTGCAGCTTCAGACTTGACTTCCACTCTTTCCACTGGGAGCTTTGTCTAGAAAAGCCACTAATAACTTTGATAAATATGGATCTAAAAATGTAAAAGCAGCTCACTGCTAACACTCAGCTCAGTCTCTCACTTTAAAAAACTCTCGTTCCTTGGGAAAAGTTAACATTAGCCTAGAGAAGAGAAGGTGGAAAGGAGATCTGATCAATATGTACAAGTATGTGAGAGGTGAACGTAGGAAGGATGGGGCCAAACTCTTCTTGGTGTTGGCTGGTTACAGGACGAGGATAACAGGTGTAAGTTGAAACACAGGAAGCTCCACTTCCACGTGAGGAAGAACTTTTTTACTGTGAAGTTGACAGAGCCCTGGAACAGGCTGCCCAGAGAGGTTGTGGAGCCTCCTTCTCTGGAGATCTTCAAACCTGCCTGGATGCCACCCTGTGCCATGTGCTCTAGGTGTCCCTGCTGGAGCAAGGGGGTTGAACTAGATGATTTCTCTAGAGGTCCCTTCCAACCTTAACCATTCTGTGTGATTAACTTTTTTTTTTTTCCCCTCTTCCACAAAGGTGGTGACTGTAGGTAGAAACTGTTAAAATTCACAAAGGCAACTCTGCCTTTGGGAACTCTGTTTTTCACAAATGCATCATAACTGCAAATAGAGGGTATTTTGTAGTAAACACTTTGTTAATGTAAAATACTGTGGGATTGTGCCAGTCTGAGTCCTTGAGCAAAGGCTATATTCAGGTCTTACACAGCTTCACTCCAGGAAAAAAAAAAAAAAAAAGTTTTCCTCAACATTCAGAGGTGAGAGTACAAAATAACCCTTTTAAAATAACCCCCTATGCTATCCCTTTTCATCATGCTTAAGAAAAGTGATTACTCACATGACTTGCAGAAAAGAGACTTTCCTAACTGTGTTGCAATCTTCTCTACATAATCAGCAGACAACCAAAGGAAAATGATCGTTCTTGAAGAGCCACCATCACTTTTCCACAGACCAAACCTTCTCAGATCCAGAGTATCCACTGTCAGCTTAATATTCTTATTAAGAGCCACTGTAGATAACAGGATTTAAAATAAATAAACCTTAGACAGCCATAGATAATTATAAAGGCATACTACATAAATACTAGTGTGCAAGTATGATCAAAGTGTATTAAAACTATTATTTGCTATTTTATTCCTGCCATTATACTGAATGCGCTAAGAACTTAGTATTTTAAATCACTCTTTCCAAACTATATAAAATATAAATATAAAACATATTTACCAAATCATAACATCAAAAGATAAACATAAACACATAATTCTTTATGAAAAATGTATTTTTGCTCAGAATAATCTCAGTTAATACCTACATATATGCAAAAAAAGAATAATTCCAAGTCATGACAGACAGATTGATGGAAAGAAAATAGGCATTCAATTCAGAATTACTCCCAAACCTTATCACACATTACCTTTGGAAAACTGACTGAATGCAAATCTAGAGTTATATTCTTCTTGGTTTAGGCAACTCACACATTTTCATTTAAAATATCAGAGGGCCTAAACCTCTGATCTCAAAAGACTGATATTTCATTTCAAATACATAAGTCATGTATTTGAGTTATGTATTACCAAAATTTATCACTTAAATATGCAGAACTGTAAGAGCAAGGCACTTGAAACAAGCTAGCCTTAAAAGTGTAAGAATCTGTTAAAGCATTAATGCCTACACACTGGACACCAAGTTTTATTTATTCATAAATTTATATTTTAAAGAGGCTTCAATGTCTTTGTAAGAACAAATAAAAGTATAAAATATTCAAGATAGAAACATACACAGAACATTTTCACACACTGTTTGCAAGGTTAAGAGGAAGATAAAGAAACAAAATTCTTACCCTGAAAAGGGATTGTAATATGCTTGGTTGTAAACTGAAATAAAGTTAAAAACCAGTTAGCTTGCTTTTTACAAATTGATCAAAAGAAACCAAGTAAGAAATCTTAATGATCAACTTTTAGCTAAATAAATTGAAAAATTAAACGGCTAATTTAAGAGTGCAATCAACACTATTTCATTTATCACAGTACTCCTAAATCCCTACTAAAGAATGTAAATGACAGCAAGCTGACTTGCACGGGGGTTCAGCACTAAGAAAGAAGCAGAAAACCGTATAGAGCTGCCTACAGACTCCTTAAGAAGGGAAATGCTGATAGATGAATTCTCAGGCACAAGAAGCCTGTTTGTCAGCCTTCCAGAATACTGTCAGCTCATTACTTGAATTAAGAAGACTAGTTAAACAATCCTCCATTAGGATGTTATCTTACAACTTAACCTGTGAATTACAAACCCTTAAAGTTGCTGCTTACACCACCACTATATTCAAAGAATGACTTAGCTAAATTAGAATTTTTTGTCATTTTGGCTGAAGCTTGTCATCTGTATTGCGAAAAAAAAATCTGTTATCTTACCATACTAAATATAAAAAATGAAGTCATTTTTTCCAAGATAAAATTTTCTTTAAAAACACTTAAAAAGTTAAGGATTATTTTAAAGATATTTCAAGCTTCCCCTTCAGAAGGTTTTGGCACATTTAGGAGATCTTTACGTAATGTTTTCATACTGCATGAGAACTCCTCTAAAAACTCATTTCTAAATATTCTCAAAGTGCCACTGTAATAATCCAGCTTACCCTAGCATGACCTGTTGGTGAACATTTAAAATTCCCAATGTATAAGCTAGCAAAAGTAATCTCCAATGCCGGTTTTATCTCTTCACTAGGTGTGCAATCAGAAGGTAAAGTGACAGGACATTTAGCTTCATCTGACTCCATCAAAACCTGTAAAATAAAAAGTGCATTTTTATTACAGGGTTTTGAATGAAATATTTCCCTCCTGTAATCTTAGGAATTTTCTCTTTGTGCTTGTAAAAGTTTACTCTCATATTTCACTTCCATGTAAAATTTCCATACTAAAAACTCTAGGTTATTGCTTCTCAAGGGCTGAACTCTAACTTGCTCCAAGTCTGAACTTCATGCTGCCAAAAAACAACCTGTGCTCTTTACCAACGTAAACCCAGTGAAAACAAGTAGAGCAAGGGAAAAAATTCTCCCTTTTGTTATTAAAGGCACAGGATGCCTATGTTTAGAGCAATATATCAGAGAAAAGTGGCAGCCGTGGCTCTTTTGACTTGGTTTGGAATTAGAGATAACCAAAATCCAGGTCAAATACAGCAGCACAAGGTTCACAAAGTCCAAAATGGGGCAACAACCTTCACAGATAGTATAATTTGAATGCAAGACTGATGTTCATGAAAGGGAACAACTTGACCCTATCCCTGTCTGCAATCCACAAAGATACTAAGTTTCTCTGTGCACTGAATTACAATAGAAGACTAGATGACAAGAAAAAACTACTGACTTAAACTTTGATAAAAAACAAAAAAGAATGTGGAAAAAAAAAAAAAATCAGAGAAGTACCTCCATCCTGTCCTATTCTAATCCAGATTGCTTTCCTGTTTCGTACTACAAAATCCTTTCAAAATGTTTATTTTTGAAATATAAAATACACAGTAAGTTACAAAACCACAAAACATCACAACCAGAAGTTTTCTCTGAAGACTGTCCAGAATGCCCTCTGAAATAAATTACTACAGCTACTGCTTGCTGCTAGGACTAATCATATCTGTTCTAAGCATTTCTCTCCTGTTCTAACACGTACTGTACAAATAATTAAAGGACTGGCATAACAACACACAGGCCAAAATTACACTACCTGCTCTGTGTGACTTTCCACCCTGTCTTCCAATAGCATTTTTGAGAAAAGTAAATCAGACTCTTGGTCTATTTCTTGATTATCAGTAATATCATCCTGCAGTGGCTCTGCGCATTTTGGTTCAGAAGAGTCATCCTCATCATCACTGGAAAGAACAACTAAAGAAGAAAACAAAAAAATGTATGCATATACTACAAGATGCAGGTTTAAGAATATTTTGTACATTGAAAATTTCAGAGTGTACAGAGTACTCTCTCCTTTAGTACAAAGTACACCGCCCCACCCAGCCAGTGGCTATAACAAACACCACTGCTTTCTAACTTCACTACAGACAAGGTTCTCAAAATTTTATCTAAGTAGGCAGCAGGTAAGTTGTGGCTTCAAAAAGAGTTTATATTTCTCTCGACACCATTAAAGATACAAACTTACTTTGCCACAGCCACAAAAGTCAGCTGTAGAGTTCAAACAAGAATTGGAAAATCCTTCTATCCATGCTGTTTCTCAGTACAGGACCCTCTACACTCCAGTACATTATAGCAAGCACTATTCTCTAACCTGCACTATGTACTACGAGCAATATGTTCTTTGTCATCAACCTCTTGCTCCATACATTTCAAACACTTGTCCTGTTTTCCCTCTCTGTCTGGGAAAACCACACTCCCAGGGTAATTGTCAGCAACACGCACACAGTACATACTTGGCTCAACTGAAACAAGTGGCCGATTACCCCTGCAGATTCTGTTCTGTGGCTTGGCCAGATGCTGCGTCGTGTCCGCCTTGAGTTCCCTAGGGGCACTGACTCTTGCTGAAACTGCGTCGTCACTGTCAGGAAGCCGCTTCTCCGACGAGTTTCTGGGAGGAGACTCTGCCCCGAGTGCCTCTGCGCAGCCGTGGGCAGACCTGAAGTGGCTCTGGGTGGAAGCGTTTTTATGGCCCGTCTCTAATAGCTGGGGAACGGGGTCCTGCTCCAGATTAGTCCCATGGCCTTGTCCGTCCCCACAGAGGTTTCTGCAGTCAGGACACTGAGCTAAACTCCATCTTTGCTCCTTCTAGAAAATAGAAATCAGAAATGGGGTATATGTTTATTTCTTGACCTTCTTATGATAGTTCAGGTCAGCGACCATTGAGGTTTTGTGATATGCTAGATAAAATAGTTATTCCTTAGTGCAGCTGTATTTTATAGCTCAAAGTCAGAGTAATTCCTCAAAGGTTATTATATAAAGGTGAGAGGAAGAACTTCTAAAAGTATAGTATGTTCCCTGTTCAAACTTGCTATCTATCTTTTAGATGCTCCTTTGAAGTCTGACCTTGAAAAACAAAGGGCTGGTAATTATCTTTATTTTGAAAACATATGGCTTTGTCCACCAGGTGAACAGGACTCTGTACCTACCACCTACACCAGTGGGTTTTTAAAAACAAGCCAACAGATATACCTTTATCCTATTCAAATGCTTGAATAAAAATCACACCTTAACTAATTCTCTCATCTTTTTTCCTTCCTCCCCAAAGCCCTAGTGACAAATCAGAATAACACTTTTGCAGACAGCATAATAGACTGAAGAGCAGGGAGTAAGATACCATCTTGGAGATTTCAATAACCCCATATATATTTTATAACTTTTGTTTGAACATCTCTAATCAGTTTGCATGTCCCTAATCAGTTTCACTCTCTGAAAGAAATGTTAATTCAACGGTCTAATGTCGTATTTCCTAAGCAGTTTTGTTCCATGCTCCTGTCTGAAGAGGCCCCCGTCACTCACCTCTCTCTGCCTTTCAGCTACAACAAGCATATTCCCAGACAGGGGAAAGAAGCACCCATGTACATCCTTCCTGCCTCCTCTGCACTCCTCAGGTATACCCCTACACAACCTGGCTAACACTGCAATTCTTGCATTTTGGATGTTGCTACTGCTACTAATGTAAGTGACTTTGTGCCTGCGTACACACGCATTAAAATTAAGGATAACTTACAGGTGGTAGAAGCGATTTTTCTGGAATGTGGGTGTTACAGTCATCACTAAGTCTTCTTTTCTTTTTCTCAGGATCAATGGAGCCTGATCCCTTCCAACTAACAGAGTTCATGTTTTTGTTCCTCTTGCCCTCTTCTTCCATATAGTTCTTGTTTGCTATGTCAAAATGTTAAAAAAAAAAAAAGAAAGAAAGAAAAAAAAAAGGAAAATGAACAAAGTTATTTAATGGATTAATCTCAAAAAAATCTTTGTATTTGTTCTTAACTGATAAGCCTAAATAAAATGCATTCAAGGAGACAACTTCCACAAGAGAGTTCTTCCTTTGTTAAATTGTGTGAGCTTGTCCAAGTATATTACCTAAAACAGTTAGGTAAAGATAACTGCTGTAAAAATGATTAATGCAGGGGTATAAAAAAGTTCATAGCTCCCAAATAACAACTAACTTTCTATATTCCACAGTCCTCCCTGTAGCTGCTGCTGGATGCAGAATTCTCCACAACTTGTTTTAATCTGCAAATATTGCTAAACTATGTTAGAAAGATGGTGCATTCACCTCTAGAGAGCCAGTATAGAGCTCATTTTTCAGGAACAAATAAAAATATTGTTGTTTAGCATGAACATTTTAGGAGGCTCCCCAAACCATGTGAGCATTCTAATACACTCCATTCTTTTTGTAGAGGAAGCATTGCAATAATGATACAGTGAAGCTTATTTCAACCTCCTTTTGTTCATACATCTGAGTCATCATGGCTTTATTGCTATTTAAAAGCACAGCTTTAGTCATTTGATATATTTTCCATATCTGTAAATAGTGCATTTTGCAGAAACATACATCCTGCCTGCAGGCCTGCTCTTCTTACAATATTAAAAATTTCCAACCCCCCAAACTTTTATAGTGAAATGCTAGATTATTGCTCACTACAAACCTTTCTTCTGTAGCTCACGTTTTCTAAAAGTGGCGACCAAATTATTGCTTTCTGATTCCTTAGAAGGCTCGATCAATTTACATGGGCCATCGTCTGTCTTTCTCAGGCGACGCTCATTCCTGTAAAGAACATTAACTATAACTTATTTTTTATTTTGAAAAAATACTGAATGAAAATCCCAGGAAAAAGAAAAGGACCAGAAACTGCTGCCTCTCTCCTAAGCATGTGATGCTTGGCAAATGAACTGCAGGCTAATTCAGTTCATTATGGAAATACTCAGCTAGATACTCTGATGTTATTAACAAAACAGATGCTTCTAAAAGATGCAAAGGATGAAAACGCAACATGCTTGATATCAGAGATTGAATACTATTTTGCTGTAAAGCATAAATGAGACAGGAACACGTAGCAAGAACTAAAAAGGTGAATGAGAGCCGGTTGGTTGTATCTTTGCCTTTGTCATCTCTGTGGTAGGAATAACGCAACACAGGGTATTTGAAATCCAGATTTAAGCTGCTAGTAAAGTTCACTGTGTAAGTATTAAGAGATTTGAAGTGTGATTTCCTGAACAAAGAAGCCTGAAACAGTAACTTGAGGAGGAGTTGGGAGAACAAAACAAACAAGTAACTATGTAAATGGGGATAGAAGAAAAAGAGGAAAAGAAGAACTGCAGCAAGGAAAACCAGGAAGACTACAAGGTATCAGCTGAGCTGGTAGATTCGTTCTAAAAAGGACATGCTAGAAAAATGTATTTTTCCCTCTTATTTCTTTTTAAAAAATGTAACAGAAAAAAATCAATATACTAAGCTGCACTGATGGACTGAACATTATGATATTTTTACATTTGAGGTCTGACCTCGCACCAACACTCTTTTGGTTTCTCTAAAAGTTAATTACAGCCAAAAGAAGTCTATAAGTAGTTTGATTTCGGGTATATGCACTATAATACTATACTGAATTTCGTGGTCACATGATATTCTTGCACAGCAACTTAATGACATTCAGTACACAAGACTTCTAAGAAGCTATCAGCATTCTCCTGATAAAAAGTACCTAACCTGCATGGTGCCAGCTTCATTTGCTGCCACAGTTTGAAGAAAACAAGAAAATAAAAGAATACTTCACAGATAAAATAGTTTAACCCTGCTCTGGAAAATCTCCATTCCTTCTTATCACCTCACTTGTGATTTTGCTTTCATCCTTTTATATAAGGCCCAACTTACAATCTTGCAGGCCAATTTACCCAGTGCTACATAATGACCACAAAGGCACAGATGGCTGAGCTCGAGCCTCCAAAGCCACCCACCACAGGAAAAGAAGATTCCTGACGCCTAAACTAGATGCTTGAAACTACTGGACACTTTCTAAACAAATGCCTGTGTTTCAGTGCCGCATCTGTAAATTGGAGCATCACTGCTTTTTGGGAATAGTGTGAAAAATATAATAAAGTTTTCCAAAGTGCTCAGATACTTCAGTAATGAACACTATGTAAATACCATGAAAAAAATCAATAATGGTCTCTCAAATCATGAGAGGCATGAAGCCATATAAAGCAAAATTATTCTATAAGCAGCATTATTCACTTGGTGCACTGAACAAGAGAGGACCTTTAGAGATTGGGCAGTTTGAGTTCCGGAATAACCTCACCCCAAGGTTTTGGAAACTATATGCATCTCTTAATTTAAATATATTTGCATGCATAACGACATTGATCTGATTATTAAAAAGACAACAACATTAAGTGCTTCTTGGCATTTAACATCAATGTCACAATCCATGTATTTCAACAGGAATGTTTCAGCTGAACTCTGACCATAGTCTATATGTGCATCTGTACATGTTTTATTTCTAATCTTCACCAATACAAAATCAGCTTAAAATGCACTGATTTACAGGTGTACACATCACTTAAAAACTATTTTTATTAAGTATAAACTGTTCTCAACAATCACAATGAACTAGTATGAAGCACACACAAAAAAAAAAAAAAAAACTGTTTCCTTATGTTTAATATAAATCTAATACTTGTCATATTGATAGGTCAGTGATAGGTGATTTAAGTAAATGCATTTTACACAGGGTTAGAATGAACAAGGAATAACATCCACAGAAAGAAAGGAGACAGGGAACCTGCAGGAAGTTTTAGCCAATAGAGGAAGTTCCCCGATACCACCTTGTTCTCATCACTCAGTTATTTGATTAACTTGAGATTTTCATAGTACAAAACAGGTTTGATTTTCAGAGAAACAGTATGAGTGTGTGTGCCTATACAAGCATACACACAGACATATTACAGGGGGAGACATATTAAGGTTAAGGTGGGGGCTTTTATTCTTCTCCAAAAGAACAGACCCCAAAAGAGTCGGTGCCAAAAATATCCTGTGCATAGCTATAGGGAGATCATCAAGATCAAGTCTTTAAAAAAAAAAAAAAAAAAAAAAAAAAAAAAAAAAAACACCCTCTAAATTTCTCCACTTGCTATGCAATCTGTTACATGTATTAATGTGCAGGTCACTTTGGAGGGGCTGGGGGTGGTGGAATGGCACTCCTGCTGGTTTCTGCTAATACCTGATCCTAGAAAAAAGGTCCGACACTTCACATCAGAAAAGCATATCACAGAATAGAAAATTAACCCTTTGTGAATGAACTAGTGTCTCAAGCAAGCTCAGCACACCAGCTACTGAAACAGAGCGAGACCTTACTTTGCCCAGAAAGACAAATGGAACTAGAGAACTACACAGCCTTCATTTAATCTCGGCTAATACAGAACTAGCTCCATGCCTATGTAAAACATCTGGAGTTCCCTCTATGTTCTTAATACTTTGTCATTAGACATTATTCTCTTCAGGGGGTGACACAGAAGAAAACTCTATGTAGCTTTAGCTATTGCAATACTGAAGAGTCTAATCCACTGTTCCTTAGCATAAAGCTCACCAGCTGCCCTTTTTGATATTAGCCTAATATATGGAAAATGTTTCCTGAGATTTAGAGAACTACATACAAAATCCCATGTTTTCTTCTGTATGAAGAGAGGCATTGCCATCATTCAAAACACATGTAGTGGAAAAGTGTGATACTAAATATTACAGATCATAAAAATTTTGCAGTCAAAAAAGACTTAGTCTACTACTAAAAATACACGCAAGTTTAAATGACTTAAAAGACCAAATACGCTGTTCTAAATCCCTCATTTTAAAATGCAGCTTTGCCAGGTTAAATTTAAGCAATTACAGAGATCCCAAAAGAAAAAGAATAGGAATCATCAATAATTCAAGATCTCTCAGATGCTCATGTATCAGAATGAGCAAAATGACTTATTCTTCTGAAGATTTATGATATCTTTAACCAAGGAAGTGCCAATCATTCCTGCCCTCACAAATAATAATTCTTTTCCTTCCTCTTTCTATTTCCTCCCCAAAATGTCATGCTATTTGTCTGTGTGGATACTTTGCTTTTAAGCAAAGAGAAAGCTACTGAAGACGACAAAAAATAAAAAAAAAAAAAAATAAAAAATCCAGCTTATTCTGAATTCAACAGCCATCTTTGACCGAGACGAGTATTATATAATTCTAATCAGTTGTACTAATTTTGCATGTCAAGTATTGCTGTGATGGTCAGTCAAGAAAAATACAGGAAGAAAAGAGAAAAAGTAGATTCTGAGCAGTGAGAAAGCAATCTCTCGAACAACAGCACTCTGCAGATGTGCTTGTGAGCAGTGGGGAATTAATGAAAAAGAAATGAGTTATCACATATAGGCAATTTGGAGGATGTTTTAAAATAAATTATTTGAAACGATGCTAGAAAAACAAAACAGCAACAGGAGAGCAAGATTTTGGTTCTAGACACAAAGCCAACTGAAATATACTTGAAACAGTCACTTATATAGACCAAAAACACCGTTTTATTGCAAATGGACACTCCTTCTAGGAAGAAACAGCAACAGAGCAACATCAGGTGTAGCAAAATATAGAATAAATGCAGTGTTAAAATAGCTAGTTGCAGCAGCATTTTAGTTCCCATTCAGGGAATATAAATTCTGTTTCAAGACAGCCTCAAAAACTGCCCAGCAAAACTGTTTTCCATTGCGAAGTCATGTTATTTCAGGAAGACTGGCAAAATCAGCAGTGAACAACATACCTTTTGGACAGAAAAGAACTCTCATGAGGAGGACTTAATATTTGACATGTCTGTAGGTTGGCAACAGATGATGAGAGTGGTTGACCTGATTGTACCTTGTCAGCATCAGATAAATTAGCATCAACTATTACGTGGCTGTCTATGTATTTTCTTCCAATTTTCGTCCTCAGGACATTCGTCAAGATAACTTTGGGTTGCCTGCCATACATATAACGATAAATTATAAATACTGCACTCAATTTCAGAGAAAGAAACTTCTAATAGTGCATCTCAGTGGCTTGATAATCCCCAACATCATTAAATAGTATTACTTCCGCCCTCTCCCCACTCCATCTTTTAGGGACATAGAACAAAGTCCTCCACAAAGCTAAAAATCCAAGGTGAGCAGATGAATGTGATAAGTAACAAGAAATGCAGAAATAATTTGTAAAAGGCTAGATGCATCATTTCACCATAAACAGATATCATGCACAGTGCATTGCCACTAACACATGATCTTAACACTGTTTTACAACAAGTAAATCCTTATCTCTAAATAATGTCCCTACAAGATCATAACATACAAAGAATCATGGAGCAAGGAAATCTATTTTCCCATGAACAAGAAGCCTCCAGTAAAGCACATTGGATTTCCTCAAGCACTTAGTTAACAGGTAGAAAGCCGTGCACACAAATTTAGCAATAAATCTTGTTTCTTCCCTCCCTCAGTTTCCAGGGTGGAGGGGAATACAGCAGTGTCAAGGCCCAGAAGAACATCTGCAGGTGTTAGAAAGGACAAATGTTAAAAATAAACAAAATATGAAAATGTGACTGCTTGAACAGTGAAGTATAAAAGCAGCACAAGACATCTGATAAAAAGCAAGTGCAACAGTTTGCTGGGGTAGCCCTTCATTTACTTCCCTCTTTCTCAAATGGGGTTTTAAATTCTATCCTTTCCTTTGAAATTCTGGCTGGATTATGGTGTATGCCATGGCGTTTCTGGAATCTGCTTGGAACAACACTGCCTTCTGGATATCTGCTGCAGGTCTCTCCTGCCCGTGTTCATCCATGAAGTGCAGCCTAGCACTGTGCAATGTCTGGGAGAACCTGCATCTCCTGCTGCACCAAGGTGGCGATTTTCTTTTTATGGAGGGACTACATTAAGGGCAAGCAGTAGCTGAGGTACACAGGTGATCCACCGTGAGGCTAGGACTTAGAAGACAAGCCTAATGCAGAAGAACACAGTTCTTTGGACACAATCTCCAGTAACAGAAGCCCTTACATTTCTAAATATCTGTTGTCAGGAGCTGGGAAGAAACACTAGTACAAGGAGAAGAAAAAAAAAAAAAAGGCACACTCACTCTACCCATGTCCTGTTTCTTACCTACATCCTAGGTATCTCCAATTGAGCACTGCCTGATATGGAGCAGGAAGGGGAAAAATACAGGACTTGATAGGCCTGGCCTTTCTCCTGACCTGTTAGGCCTCCTCTCAGCTTTTTGTGGGTAGTCAGAGACCATAACAGTGAATATACTTTGATACCTTGTCAGAGAAAAGCGGACAGTTACCTGCAAGCATGCTCTTCACAAGACGAAAACTTGGCATTTTGAGAGTCCGACAGTTAAATGAGAGCAAATTGGTCCTGTCAACAAAGCCCCATCTAGAAACCAACTGCTCAGAAATCCTATTACATTGTGCCTGCCACCATCTCTTTCAATTATTAGCAAATGAAACTACGTACAAGGGAATCCAACCAAGTCAGATGGCATGAGTATAATATTCATGAATGAGACAAGACAACTTTAGTACAACAAATAACAGTTTCTCATGCAAAATATCTGCAAGAAAAAATATTTCTTTTAGTGACAGGAAGCAAAAAGCATTAAGCAACATACCTTTTGGATAGAAAAAGGCTTTGGAGAGTAGGATTTAAAAACTGCCATATCTTTAGGCTGGCAACAGATGATGAAGGCAGTTGATTTGACTGCAGCTTGTCAGCATCAGAAAAATTAGCATCAGTTTTAGGTTGCGCCTGTTCGTATTTTCGTCCTATTTTCGTCCTCAGGACATTCGTCAAGATAACTTTGGGTTGCCTGCCATACATATAATAATAAATTAACAATGGGGTGCTGAGATCTTGTTAAATCACATGAATTCAACAAAACTTACTTTTAAAAAACCCTTTTTTAAGGTTTTAAAGCACCTTTTTAAGGGTTTATTGTTCCTGTATCAAACTTAATAGCTTGAAGAGAATTAAGTTCAATTCCCTGACAACAACAGAGCAGTTCGCTTGAGAGAAGAGGAATCAGAACTGCTTTCTCTCAGTCAGGAAACCTCAGGGTTTCTTATTCTACCACCAATAACTATCACATCCACGCACAGTTCTGAACTGCCAAAATTCAGTGTAGAGGTATGTAAATTTTGCTGCATCTTTTTTATTGAAAAATATTGCAAGTAGCATCATTACTGCCTGACAAATGATTCCAAAAGTGCACATTTGAGCACAGCCAGGTATGAAAACAAGTGCTCACATCGTGGCATCTTACTTTAGAAGTAGAAATATTCAGTGGTTCCCATATCACAACTTAAATCACAACTTTGCTGGAAAAATCACAGTAGTACAACCTTATAGTTTTGAACCCCCCCATGATTATTTCTCTTCAATTCTGCTAAAAAATAATTAAAAAAAGGCATAAAATTTTGGATTTTTATGGTTATTAAAAGCTCCCCATTAAGACTTGAAACAAATGTGCATACTGCACTGAGACTTCCAGATAAATACTGAAGTCTTCACCTTAAAAGAATTAATTCTGTAATACGGCCGGTAGCCTGGACAGTCTCTTTTGGGCTCCTAGCCAGTACATGTCATAAATCCTCTGAGATAAACTGACAAATTATCTATCTCTTTCAAAATGGGTGAGAATTGGACTTCTTTTCCTAGAAAAACTGGTCCTAGTAAGACATTGAAACTCAGGCTCAGATATGATTTTCATAAGACTATAGCAAAGTAAAACTTTCTCTATGGCATGTCTAAAACGACAAATTGAGCTGTTCACATTTTACAGCAATTGTCTTTTACAGCTGGAAAAAAACACAGTTTCTCCTCACATAGACGTGACATGCTACAGCTGTATTTCCTAAGCAAAAGGCTGCTACTGTTCAGCGGGTAGGCAATTGTGTAAAAAAAAACCTTTAGGAAGTTACAGCTGTCCCACTGACATGCTGCATTCAGCTCAACAGCATGGTCGCACAGAACCTAGAAGAGTTAGTAGATTTAAGTATGCCAAGAAAAGCACTGAAGAAAAGCAATGCTTGAAATGAAAGAAAAGATTGGAAATTGCTTTGCCAAAGAAATCTTTGGAACTCAGGGAAGACATTCCAAGAAATCCTGACGTTTTACTGTTGGACCAATAACTACATGTGGAGATTTTTTCCCTCCCAGTTACTTACCATGTTAACAAGATGCTCTCTCCCACCCATATATCCCTCTACCATCCTCCAGGAGATTGAAAAAACATCAAGGTTCCAGTCTGGAGAACCTATCTGAGAAGCTACAAACACAGGTGAGTCTTATCAGATCATCGCCGAGTGCCACAACATGCATACAATGAGCTGCTCTCTCTGAGGACCCTTACATTTGTTTTTTAGACCATGGTCAATAAACTTAAATAGCTCCCATTCAACACCAGATAACAAGATCAAATAAAGTTAAGTACATATGTACAACAATAGTCTCTGTCAGCCTCATCAGAGGACTGACCCAAACAAGAGGCAGCTCCAGAATGGCACAGGCAGAGAGAGAAAGGGGCAGATGCACACTGTTATTGTATCTAGACCTGTATTTGTTCCGTGAGTGCTCAAGCAGAGAATGGCTATTTTTAGAAACTCATTACAAAATCTTCAATTGCAATGCATCTGCTTCAAATATCATAGCTCTTAAAAGGTCTATATTACACTTTGAGGACCTAAAGACTGAAGCTTTAGGAGAGAACATGCTTCAACTAGTGCAAAGCTTAGAAAATTAATATGGGTCATGAGAGACAGAGTAACGAGGCCATGTGGCTCGATGGTTCTGTTTCTAAGGAGAGAAACAATACAAATAATGCTTGGAATGAAATACTCTCTGGAATGGTTAAACACTGCAGTCTTCTCAGACTAAAGGAAGTTTAACAACATTACTGCCTCATATAGTAGGGCCCAACTGTAGCAGCTTAATGAGAACATACCAACAGAGCAATGTTCTCTCCATTTAGTATAAGAAGCAAGAAACTTATTTTATACAGATTTCTTCCCAAGTCAGAAGTTCTAGCTATTCTCTGGGCTTTTAAAACACATGGAGTTGATACGCTAACTTGGATAATGAGTCAGGTTAGCTTTCTGTAACCAGATCTAAATCTAACTGTGATCTAACTGTCTAATCGTATACTACAGTCTTTGTACCTGCCTGCTTCTTCAAAGTTACTATAAAAAATACATGAGCAACACGGGTCATTTACAAAAAAATATTAAATATATTGAAATAATATATACTTTTTAAAATACTGATTAAAACATTTTCAAAATTCAGCTACACACACACACACAAAAAAAAAACTGTTGGAAACTTTACAATTACTAGGGCCATTAAAGGCCATTTAAATTTAACAGTTATGAAATACTTTGTGCAAATTCATCTTATGAAATTGGAGATTTGCTTGGATTACCTCTTTATCTTACCTAATCTACTTCAGAGGTCCAGTTACTGAAGGGCTATAGGGGAAAGACATTTCATCTTTTGAGATCTCAGAAGAGATTAAGCAACAGAAGACTAAAACTTACACTTTCCCTCTAATAATATCTCCAGAATTGGCAATCTGTGCCCTTCCTTTGACTTAAATGGGCCCCTCCTTTGACAGGTTAGGTATATTTGTGAAAATGACCATTCCAGTTGGAGCACACATGCATCCACACAACAGTTTTGCACGAGCAACCCGGCCATGGGCAGAGGAACCCCAACAAACAATATGGGGGAGATGAGAGTACATCCATAAAGGCATCGGTGCCAGGCTACAGCATCACTTCTACACAACACTCTTCTGGCTGAAGACAGCGCCAACAACTGGGCAGGACCTCATTTTCAGGGGTGTATAGTGCCTGCAGTGCTATGTAGAGCTATAACATAGTGCTTTCTATCTGGGGAGTAGTAAACAGTGGTATTTCTGGAAAAATTAGGTCATGAAGACTGAACACAAACTGGATCAAAGAAAATAAACAGCTGCACAGCTGGACCAGCTCTCAGCCTGTAGCTCTGTGTCAGTTTCAGGACTCAGACACAGATCCCTGTATTACCTGTTAAGCTGTCCACAGAACCAAGTAAACAAGACATATGAAAGAAATTTCAAAAGATAGAATTGATGTCAAGCAGGAAAAAAAAAAAAAAGTGACAGACACAGCAAGCAAATCATACATCAACATCATCTGGAGGCATCTTGGTGATGGAAAAAAAAACCAAAATTTTTTTTGTTTTTAAGGCATCTCCCCTACTCCACCTTACTCCTTCTACTCCTCCATCTTTTTTTTCAAAAGGAAAAGAATATATATGTAGACAATGGCAACAGAAATATACTTACTCATGTAAGGGTGAAACAGGAAAAACTGTAATAAGAAAAATGCTGTCAGCTACTATTCCTGGCTAATCTCAAACCACTTCTCAAAGACAAAAATGTATTATCCTACCTTACAAAGGGCAGGACTGAAGATATTAGTTGCTTGCATGACTTGGGGAAAATACCTGGTCTCTTGACCCCTACTTAGGTAATATTTGGAACTAGATCCAGTTCTGTTTCAATTACTATATTTATGTGCACACCCATGTATTACCACTGCCTCCATTTTGCTCCAAGTTTGTGTTAGAGAGGGTGTCCAAATTAAAATCTGAAAGTTCCTGACTCCTTCTGCAGTTGCATTGATAACAGCTGCCTACACCACCAACCTCCTGCCTACAATTCTCCTCATGTATCCAAATTTTGTAAAATCAGTATTGCAGTGGTGGGATGACAAACACATATGAGGGTGCTTCAATAGACCCTATGAGAACTCATTGCATGTCCCAGGTTTACAGAAAGCCATTGACAGACTTTTTGTTTATTCATAATTCATCTACTTCAGCTGAATCTACAGCCTATGCATAGCCTAAGCAGTGCTTGGCCTTTTGGTGTCCAACAAGATGAAATGGTGCATCTTTAATGAGAAACTGCCAGCAGCATTCATTGACTGCTCTACCTGTAGGTAGGAAGAGGACAGGCAGAGTCTTTCTCAACCCTTTCTTTAGTTCAACAGCATTCTGTTTTAACAGCAAGCCTTAAAAATCCCTACTAACCTCCTTGGCTTTGCTGGAGCAGAAAGTGTCAGGGCAAAGGAAACCTGTACATAAGGAATTACCACAAAAACCTGACAACCATGTGGTAGGTATTGCATTCAGCCTTAACACGTATTTCAATTAAAGTTTACAGTGTTGAGTTGGCAGAATTACACACATTTTAAAAACTCCTCCCAACCCAAAGCAAGCTTGACAGACCTAAACCAGAAACCTGATTTTCAAAGTAGTGCTGTCCTTCCTGGATGACCCAGGAGTAACACAGTAGAGGTAAAAGAACGTCTCCAGGCTGTGGCAATAAATACTGTTATCCCCTTCCTCAACAGTAAAAGCATTATAAAACATTTACAAGATTAATCACATAACTATGACGCGAAACATTTTGCAAAGACACTAGTAAGATAAACTATTTGCACTTAAGTAGTGGCAGTAACAATGGTAAAGTCAACACTTAGGGTAAAATGTGCCTCCCTAAATATTTGACAGGAAATGTATCTTGGGTAACACCAAACAAAGGCTACATTTTTAAAACAAAGGCTTATCGTTAAGATGAATATTTTCTTTTTATCCAGACAGAAACTTTTGCCTTCTGAAGATACTCACTATACCACTTCATATTTTCCCTTTTGCCAATTCTCAAGCTTTTGCTTAACAAAACTAATGAAGTAGGCAGAGGAACCACATGAAGTTCAACAACGAAAAGTACCAAGTCCTGCATGTGGAGAGGAATAATCTTGGGCACAGGCATATGCTGGGGCTGACCTGCTGAAAATTAGCTTTGCAGAGCACAACCTGGGGATCCTAGCTGAAAACAAGGAGAGGGCCAAGAGAGGTGGGACTGTCCAGTCTGGTGAAGAGAAGGGTTGGGGCTGATATCAATATACATCTGAAGGGAGGTTGCAAAGAAGATGGAGGTAGACTCTTTTCAGGGGTGCCCAGTGACAGAACAAGAGGAAAAGGGCATAAATTGAAACTCAATAAGTTCTGTCTGAATATGCGGGGGGGGGGGGGGGGAAGGAGGCAAAAAATCACTGGAACCAGTTCCTCAGGGAAGTTGTGAATTCTCCATCCTTGGAGATATTCAAAAGCCATCTGGACAGGGTCCTATGCAATCTACTTCAGCTAACCCTGCTTGAGTGGGGGTGGACTAGATGACCTCTACAGGTCACAGGTCTTTTCCATCCTGAACCATTTGTGAACTGATACCTTCTCCTTTAGAATACATATGCGCTTTCTACTCGTATCCAATGAAGCTAATGTGCTAACTTTGACTGAGAAATGTTATGGTACCTAATGCAAACAATGGCATTTTCTGGAGGTAGTAAGTAAAGTTTACTTAACAGTGAACCATCAATCTTGTCCCTGACTTTTTTTTTTTTTTTTTAAGTGAGAGAAATGAAAAAGCACAGATTTAATACCTGAATATTTACTGTCTCATTACATGCTAAATCATTTCTCACTAGTGGGAGAAATTTTGGTAAAAATGTTTGAACTTACTCTCTCAAGTTACTCGCATACTAACAGTAACATCTGTTACTCACACAGCAACATCTGTGACAGATCCAGAGGTAACTGTTTCAAAAACAAAACCCACTTGGCTTCTAAGTTCCAGCAGGTAAAGCCTGCAAACCAGTTTCTCAGCTAAAGTCACAAAGAGATGCACTTTTAGGTAACACAACGTAGCCTGACAATAATGTCTCTGAGGACATATGAAAGAAAGTCATGATTTATGAAAAGCTTACATCTTCCCTGCAACAGTTTGGAGCACTCTGTGTAGAAAGATGGGGTTAAATGATCCACCATTACACATCATAAAAACACTGCACTCACCAGTGTCCAAATCCTCTGCTGTCATTAAGCAGCTTCTTTACCTGTGCATTCAACTGACAACAAATCACTTCATGACTGAGTTAAATCTCAGTCAAAATGGGGCACAGAATGCTTGATCTTAGTCTAATTCATGCACATGTATGCAATTAGGTAATGGTTGCTTCATTAACATAAATGTAATGAATTCTATCATGCTTTCTAGCTACTGTCAATGAATCTGATTCTACAAACATTTGCATTTCTCTTTGTCAACTGTAGTACTTATGACAAAGTACTTATCCAGAAAGTTCTTGGATAAACAATTATCTAGCCGACAGTTTCACAAAAGGCCATTTTAAACAATTGCCATTTATCTCCAAGTACTCCAAAAACTTAAGTTTGTCACTATTTTCCTCTTCAAATCATCATATTGGTTTTTAAGAGTTTAACATGTCTGTGTGCTACAGAGCAAAAAATGTCATGCGCAAGAGAAGATGATCTGGAACCAAATGAAACCTGGATCTCAGACTTGTGATAAGAGTTAACACAGGGAAAAGGGATGGTTGCTTCATGATTCACAATCATAGAATCATAGAATGCTTAAGGTTGGAAGGGACCTCTAGAGATCATCTAGCCCAACCCCCCTGCACACGCAGGGTCACCTAGAGCACGTGGCACAGGACTGCGTCCAAGCGGGTTTTGAAGATCTCCAGAGAAGGAGACTCCACAACCTCTCTGGGCAGCCTGTTCCAGTGCTCTGTCACCCTCACAGGAAAGAAAATTTTCCTTAAGTTTCTGTGAAACTTTTGGTGCTTCAGTTTCTGGCCATTTCCTCTTGTCCTGTCACCGGCCACCAGTGAAAAGAGACCAGCACCATCCTCCTCACTGCCTCCCTTGAGGTACTTATGAACACTGATCAGGTCCCCTCTCAGCCTTCTCTTCTCCAGGCTGAACAGGCCCAGCTCCCTCAGCCTCTCCTCATAGGGCAGATGTTCCAGGCCCCTGATCATCCTTGTGGCCCTGCGCTGGACTCTCTCCAGCAGCTCCACATCCCTCTTTTACTGTGGAGCCCAGAACTGGACACAATACTCCAGATGAGGCCTCACCAGGGCTGAGTAGAGGGGCAGGATCACATCCCTCGACCTTCTGGAGACGCTCCTCTTAATGCACCCCAGGATCCCATTGGCCTTCTTGGCCACAAGGGCACACTGCTGCCTCATAGTCAACTTGTCGTCCACCATGACACCCAGGTCCCTCTCTGCAGAGCTGCTCTCCAGAAGGTCAGTCCCCAGCCTGTACTGGTGTCTGGGGTTATTCCTCCCCAGGTGCAGGACCTTGCACTTGGCCTTGTTGAATTGCATGAGGTTTTTCACCACCCAGTTGTCCAGTCTGTCCAGGTCCCTCTGGATGGCAGCGCAGCCCTCTGGGGTACCAGCTACTCCTCCTAGTTTCGTGTCATCAGCAAACTTGCTGAGGGAGCACTCTGTGCCTTCATCCAGGTCATTCATGAATAAATTGAACAGGACTGGACCGAGGCCTGACCCCTGGGGATCACCGCTAGCTACAGGCCTCCAACTAAACTCTGCAATGCCATCAGATCACAGAAATCACACCTTTCTGGAGGGGCAGGAAACTATCTGCGTCTTGAAAAGTCATCTCTGCATGATCCAAAACTGGAGATCATGGATACACGTCTTCAGGAAAGACTACAAAACTCACCCAACATAAACACAGAAGAACTAATTTTGAGATGATTCTTACCCAATTGATTCTTCATCATTACAGCTGTATCTGTCACAGTCATTTTTCCATCTTCTTTTTGTGGAAGACTCTCTGTTCCTGACACTTAACCTCCACTGAAATAAATAAACAAAATAAAGATTCAACAGACAAAAATTTCATAGACACTATACTAGAAAGACAGAACAATTCAATTGCTCATATAGAGCAACAAAAAGTACACACAATTTTGCAAAATATGCTTTGTTTACAGCATCCATATGCTGCCTTTTCCTTGAAAGGAATTTGCTCTTTCTTCATAAGAAATTTGACCAAAAAGGCAGTTCAACTTCTCTCCTACCTAAAGGAAGACCATTCCAAATGCAAATTAAATATTGGGTCTGTTTTACATCACCAATATGCAAGATGTTTCCCACTCTCTTTAACAACTGCCTGCATATATAATCAAACTAAAGAAACTCCACTCAAAGACAATATTTAGAAGGAATATGAATTTGAAAGCTTGACACTTGAGTGATGTAATGAAACCCACAACTCTTTTTTCAAAATTTCTTACCTTATCAAAATGTACAGATCTTTCCAAATTAAATACAATGACACTCCACGAAAACATAGTTATTTCTGTACTTCCTGAAATTATCCCTCTATGCTCTCCGACTTTTTTTTTTTTTTTTAATAGCAAAGTTAATAAAACATATGCAGATTTGAAAATTTTGCCAGTCAGGCTGCAAGCCAATGAACCAGTTTATCTTCCTTTCTGACCGAGCATGGAGTGAAAGATGATTTGAAAAAAAATCAGGCTCATGCATTATGGCTACTTCAGCAAAGAAGTCTGGGAGGCATGTCCTGAAACATTGTTTCTCCTGTTACTGATTCTGTGATGGGAAATGCCCTTGTTATTAAAATGTCTGGCAGCAGAGAAGTGCTTTGGAGACCTTCTCCCCTCCTCCTGTCCCCAGGCATCATTTTGCTCTCCTCACGACACCGGTCTCCAAGCATATGAGACACCTATGCACGCAACCACTGAACGCAGCACAAAAATTCTCATGTATTACAGGGTAAAGTCGTGCAACACTACATACCCTGCCAACATGAAGAGACCCCTACTCCTACCTATGCACAAAACAATAATATGCCTTTTAATTATCACAGAATCACAGAATGTTTAAGGTTGGAAGGGACCTCTAGAGATCATCTAGTCCAACCCCCCTGCTCCAGCAGGGACACCCAGAGCACGTGGCACAGGGTGGCATCCAGGCAGGTTTGGAAGATCTCCAGAGAAGGAGACTCCACAGCCTCTCTGGGCAGCCTGTTCCAGGGCTCTGTCACCCTCACAGGAAAAGTTCCTCCTCATATGGAGGTGGAACTTCCTGTGTTTCAATTTACACTCGTTACCCCTCATCCTGTCACCAGCCACCACCAAGAGCAGCCTGGCCCCATCCTTCCTACAATCACCTCTCAGGTACTTGAACATGTTGATCAGATCTCCTCTCAGCCTTCTCCTCTCCAGACTAAACAGGGCCAGTTCACTTAGTCTTTCCTCATAAGATAGAAGCTCCAGTCCCTTAATCATCTTCATGGCTCTCTGCTGGACCCTCTCTAGAAGCTCAATGTCCTTCTTGCACTGCAGAAACCAGAACTGCACCCAGTACTCCAGGTGCTGCCTCACCAGAGCTGAGGAGAGGGGCAGGATCCCCTCCCTCGACCTCCTGGCAACGGTCCTCCTAATGCAGGCCAGGATCCCATTGGCCTTCTTGGCCACGAGGGCACACTGCTACCTCATGGTTAACCTGTTGTCAACCAGAAATTACGATGCTTCATAATCTTTTCAAGATGAAACACAATACAAAAAGACTAGGTTTGTGTTAGAGTATAAGAAACCCTCTCCCACATGTGAACAATCTGAGATATATAGACATAGGTCAGAAAAATTCAGGAAAAAAAAAAAGCGCCCCCTTTTTTAATTCACCCAGTCCAATCACTACTTACATACATATATATATGTAAGCACCTGTGTGTATACGCATATATAGAGAGAGGGAAGAGGAGAGATTTCTATGTTGCTACTTCATGCTGTGCCCAAGAGGCTGCTGCTGACAAGCACAGCAGGCACTACTGCTGATTTCAAAAACCTGACAGTAACTGGATGCTCTGCTCACTTAAGTACCTACAGGATAGGACATAATGACACAGTGAACTTGCATTGCAGCAGGGTCAAGAGATTAGATCTTCTGAGAGAAGTGGGTCAAATGGGCAGCACTACTGTAAGGTGAAAGCATCTCTAACCTCCCTCACTCACTTTTACAACTTTTCTGGGGGAAGAGCCCCTTGATTCTGAAAGCATTAAAGTCATCAACACATTCTCAATGCTGATTTGAAGGAGTCAACAGCTGCACAATGTTTCCAAAACCTAGCACTTTTAAGATCTGCTAGATCTTAAAGATTTCAATGAACTTCAAGCATTTTTACTTAACAAATTGACTTTTATATGCAATTAAGATGATACTGTCATTTATTATGCTAAGTGCACTTACAGTCTTTTAGTCTTAACACTGATCACTTAAAATATTAATCAAAAGCCATACAGTATTTCACATATTCTTTTAAAGCTTCAACTCTCAGACACGAATAACAACTAAGTCAAAAATTAATTTAAAAGAGACTTCCATCTCGTAACAGAAACAGTTGGAATACATGTTCTGAATACAACCAGAAAGTTCAGGAATAAAATAAAATAAAATAAAATAAAATAAAATAAAATAAAATAAAATAAAATAAAATAAAATAAAATAAAATAAAATAAAATAAAATAAAATAAAATAAAATAAAATAAAATAAAATAAAATAAAATAAAATAAAATAAAATAAAATAAAATAAAATAAAATAAAATAAAATAAAATAAAATAAAAAAAACAAGCCACCACCACCACCACCACACAACCTTACACATTTGCCTTAACATTTATGATTTTCAAGACAACTTCAGAATTTGAGAATAACTTTAGCATTGTGGAGACTTTCTGTCAAAGTACTTTTGAAGCCTGATTCTGCTTTTTCGTTATTTAGTTTGGCAACAGAGCACTAAGATGTTTATTTCTGTAACTGTAGACTGATAGGTAGATCTTAGACCTATGCAGTGACTCTTTCCAAATCAGTCTGGGTCAGGTATTGGTCATATAGTTACAAGGCAGCATTCAATATTAAAAAAAAAAAAAATCCAGCCTCCAAAGCAAAATATGACATATAACATGCTCCAAAGCACTTGGCACCAAAGAACTTCTCTTTACCTCTTTTAAAGGGTAGACCCAATGGTGGGAGCCTGAGAGCCTTGTCAGAGGGGAATGAACTTGGGTATCCTCTGACCTGGTGTTTGGCTTCTTCTTTGGTATATGAAACTGAAAATAGAGGATGTTACATACATGATAAAACTAAATCATGCACTGATGCCATAGGCTGGCATATTCCATGCATAAATTTCCCTCAATCATCAGTCAAAATAAGGAACTGGAAAGGGAAGCACTGACCTGTGACTTTAGATGCTTTTTCACTGAAACTTGGGGCTAAAATGACACCTAATACTACTGAGATAATATTAGGTACTGAAGCACTGCAGAGCTAGTCTTAACAGATCAATTGTCTTAAAAACAAACAGAAAACAAAACAATAGAAAAAGAAAAGCATCCTATTTCACTAACTTCATAATAACAGCTTCAAATGTGTCCAGCACTGAGGTTAGCTGGCATTTACACTTTTATCAGTTCCCTTTAATTCCCTTCCACTCTAGTTTAATCTCCGCATCTCAGCATAAAGAACAATAAAGCAAAAAAAGAAAGAGTTTGAGTTAAGAAATCACTGTATTTGTACTCTCTCAAGAAAGAATTTTTGGAAGAGCAGCAATTAAATCCTACAATAGGATCAGGATTTTGGTATATGATAATCAGCATCAAGAGAGCTATGTACTCAAAGATGATATCAGCTGCTGTTACTGACAACCTTTGCAAAAATGTGAAGTCAAGCTATATTCCCACAAGTACATTGAGATTAACAAAGAGAGTGATGCTTTGTATCTAGTTAATTAAATCAGTTAATGTCAGCTAAATAAATAATGCAAACTTTGCCATTCATTCAAACATCTTGAGAAGCAAAACCTTATGCTGTGAGTATGACTAGATTAGAATGAAGGTACCTGTAATGGATGTAAAATCTCTCAGACAACCAAGTCTACTTGAGCCAGGAACAAGCTGAAACTAACTGCATGTTATGGCTGATGTAAAATCTGTTAATGAAGTTAGTTTGCAAGCTACTAGATGCAACCCTATCTTGTAACATGAAATTTAAAAGTCCAGAACAGATGAGCTATGGACTTGCAGACACAGAAAGGGTAGTCACAGTTCTGCAAGTGCTTCAGACTAACTGAAACATACAATATCATAAGGAGATACCACTTCAGTTTTGCAGTTTGCATTGTTAGTACTCTCATTCTTCATTTACATTTCTTGTAAACAAAAATGTGTGTGTTTTAGCACATTTTAAGTCAAATATCTGAATAATACATCAAGCTACTTTCAATACTGAGACAATCAGTTGATTACAATTTCCTCACATTATAAAGGATGTAAACATTATCCATAGGTAACTATTTACAAGTAACCTCACCAATATTCAAGGATTGAAGTAAACATTTTCCTAATGAAGAATGTGTAATTTTTGAGAAGTAGCCTATAAATCTGTTCTATCAGTCGGAATATATTCTTCTACCTTACACATTAATGGCCAGATACCAGCTCCTTACTTTGGGACTCAGGTGGCTGCCTGACTGGTGGTTTCTGTCATGAACTTCCTGAAAACAGTTAATCAAAATTCCCTAAGTTTAAATACGCATTTCATGTTACAGTGGTTCAGATATTCTCCAATAACACTGACAGCAGCTAAGGTCAACTCAAAGTGATGACAGACAGAAGAGAATAAAAGACAAATGCAGCAGCAAAAGAACTCAGCAGCAAAACTTCTACCTCACCTTACGATACCTTCCCAGTGCTCATATACTTTAAGAAAGCATTGGTTTGCGATGCCTACAAATAACTTAGGGGAAAAGCACAGTCAAGAGATGACCAGTTGAGGTCCCTATTTATGGTAAGTGCAACATATGCAGTTTACTCAGCTTTTCACTAATAGAAATCAACATAATAGAATCAACATATACATATGCACACATCCTTAGCAGATTCCTATCTAAGCCAGCAATATTTTCCAAAGGGTTCCCACCTGTAGGTGCAAGGGTCAGCAGCAGTGTGAAAACAAGGTTTGGGTAACAGCTTATTTCTAAAATACCAGAAGGTTCAGACTTTACCCAGTAAAACCAGCAGCCTTTTGTGCTGCTGTGCCTACAACTTTTTTTTTTTTTTTTTTTTACCAGCGCTTCCATCACTAGAAACTACAACTAATGTGGACATTTTAGGAAGAATAAACATTGACATAAAAACTCTCTGAACAAACATTCCAGTTATGCAACTCTTCTACTGAAGCAATAGCTCAATACCTCCAGTTACAAGACCTTAAAAAAAAATCAAAACAAAAAACCCTATGCCAATAGCTTGAGGACTTTACTACAGAATTGTTCCCTAGTTACACATACAACTCATATATGAGTATTATTTTAATATTTCAGATTTTATCTTATTGTTTAATATACCCTTAGCTACAAGATGCTTGTACATTTATCAAATGTTAAACCTACTGTATATCAATATATTGAGCAGCAGACATTACTGTTCACTGCACTGCTGTTCAGTTCTCAAGAAAGAGTGCACCAGTGAAGCTTAATTTGGACCATGGGAGAATAAGTTCAGTTATACAAATACACCAGCACACCCTGTGATATCTGTACTCTTAAAGCAATGTTTCTGTAAATTTTGAGAACACTCACACTGATGTGGCCTGAAGATGCTGAAGTTCTTCCTTCCATGATCTCCTCTGCTGGAAAAAAAATATATATATTAGCAATGTGCTTTATTTGTCTAGAGCGAATTAGGACCACAGAATGAGGTATTGGGCAAGAACAAGACCCTTTCTGAGCAAGCCAGTCAAAGGAAGTTAATGAACAGCCACTATACAAAAGAAACACACGTATGGGCAGTTTGAACAGAACTGCTAAAAAATAGAAATAACTTTCACTAAAGTGTGTCTTAGTGAAGGCACCTGGTTTTTAATCTGACCTTCTGGGAATTAGATGACTAATAAGTTACTCAGGCTCTGACATCAAAATTAAAGGCATCAAGAAAAAGAAAATAAAACTCATGAGTTCCTGTTAAGAGACAACCTCCTTTCTCAGTGGAGGAGCACAGCTTCAGAGCTTTCTGCTTGCACGAGGGCTTATTCTTTTTACAAAAACTCTGTAGGTCTCCCGTGGGAGCCCTTCCAAGCTGGAACTCTCAGAGGATCGCGCTGACTACGGCACATTTTGCATGCGGGAGAAGCTTCGTTTATTTTCCAGCTCGCAGCCTCCGTGCCCAGGTGCGGAGAGCAGCATCACCCGAGACCGTGGGGGAACGGCCAACGCGCTACTCGTGAGGGCGCCTGCAAGAAGGAAAGCGGGGGGAGCTGACGGACGGGGTGGGAAGGGGCTTCCCCTTCCCCACAGGGGAACCTCGAGGGTCGGCGACAGCAATGCGCTCCCTCCCCCGCCTCCTCCCGCCGAGGGACGCCCCTTTCCCACCCTCCCCTACCGGCTTCGCTGACCCCAGCCGCACGGGGACCGTTAAAAGGCTCCGGAAGCGGCGGCGGGGCGCAGCGGAGGACGGCGCTAGCGCGGAGTGCCCGACACGGTAAGGCGCCCTGGCAGCGGGCGGCGGCCCCGGGAGCGCCGCCACCGACACCCCCCGAGCCCGCGGGGAGATACCCGAAGCGCCCGACCCCCGCACTCACCCTCGCGCCGTTGTTTACCCGGGCCGCAGCGCCGCTTGCGCAGCTGCCCGCGCCGCTTCCGGGCCGGGCACCGCCTCCCGCCCCGCCCCGCCGCGCAACGGCCGCGCAACGGCCGCGCAACGGCCGCGCGCGCGGCTCCCGCGGGTGCCGCCCCCGCTCTGAGCACGAGCGGCAACAAAAGGATTTGTGAATCTCCTAGAACGGAGCCGAAACAGAAGTCGAGAAATGGCAGGGGAATGGGGAAAAATCACAGAGACTTGTGGAAGGAACCAAGAAAAATATTTTAAAGAATAAAACCTGAAGCAACTTCAGTTTATTTTTTAGAGAGAGAAGTTTTCTACAATCCCTGTGGCAAAACTTTGCATCTACGATAATTAAAAATTTTACAGGAGAACATATAGCTGGGTCTTGCAGCTGGAACAGAGAAGGCCTTCTTACCGGGCAAAGCCCATAAAGAATAACACTTATATTGCAACAGTGTTTCAAACTGTGGCTAGTTTATTCGGTGATTCCCTCCATGATGTCCATGTGGCAAGCTCTGGGAGGGTTGAAAGAATAACTGGAAGTACTTTTAATAATGTAACACAGTTGTAATTTAGTAACTAGCATGTGTGAGAGACTTTTCAAACAGCTCGCTTGTTACAGACCACTAAAAGACCATTTGTGTCTACGAATACTTTGTGTGTCATCATTTTACGACTGGATGCCTAACATGTTTTCTTTATGCAGTTGTACAAAGGTCTATCACTATATTGACACATATCCTCTTGATTTGTAGCGGTCACAAATGGAGCACAAACTAAGCTTAAGGAAACTGCTAGAGGGTTCAGAGTATGAAGAACAACTAAACTACGACTTCAATATGAAAGGGGAATTGAGGCATCTGGACACCAATGAGTCCTTTGTTTTCAATTACTACAAGAATGCACACGAGAGGAATCATAAACGCTATCAAGTATTGGGACATGCACTTACCCAGTATGTTTATGAGCTCCTCGAAAGCGCGTGCATGCTGCAAAAAGTCTATATTCCTACTAATGCTACAGAAGATGAACCGAGAAGTTTCTTTTTCATGAGTGAGAAAGCACTAACAAGCACCTCTAGCCTAATTGTCCTTCTTCAGGACTGTGGAGTCTTTCGTGCTGGACAGTGGGGGCAAAAGACCATTATCAATGAGGGCCTGGAGCATGGTACACAGATACCCTTCATCAAAATTGCCCTTCAAAGCCAGTTCGAAGTGATTGTACTCAATCCCAATGATAACTTCTTGCATCTTAAGACAGAAGAGGAGAGGTTAAGTGTTTTCAAGAGGCAAGAATCATCATCTTCCATGGAGTCCCTCAGGTCAATCCTCAAGCGGTGCAGCAGCAGCCCTGAGGAGCATACCATGTACGTGTGGGATCACTTTATTTCAAAGAGTGCAGCCAAGAAGGTGGCCTTCATTGCCCATGGCTACGGCGGCTTGGTGTTCATTGATCTGCTCGTGCAGAGAAAATGGGAGGTGATGAGTAAAGTGTTTGCTGCGGCGTTCATCGACTCCATGCACAATACTCAGCACCAGGCTGGAAGTGATCCACAAATACAAGAATGGATGCAAAAGCATTGCCAGGAATGGGTATCAAGCAATAAGCCCCTTGATAAACCTGTGGGGTGCCTTATGAAAGTGAACTGTCCTACTGTCTCTGCTGGAACTGAAAAGTATGGCTTGGCACCTTCCTGCTGCTTACATGCCATCTTTAAGTACCTGAAGAGTGCTCTGAAAACCAAGACTGGAGCAGCACCCTTTACACGTTCACCTATCGCAACCCGAAGCAGCACAAGTAAGAAGAAAGGCAATAAATAAAAGCATACTGGTGTGTTTTTCCTGGTCGTCTCTTCCTTTCACAACCACTCCTGCATCTTTCAAGCTTTAAGTCATCTAAGAACTTCCCTCTTGCTGTGAAGCAATTTATGGGTTTAAGTTTAAAGATGGTTTTCTTTTAAGAAACAAATACAAGTAAATATTAGGAAAGAGTGGCATATCTGTAAGCTTTAAACCACAATCCTTCATCTCTCTGAAATTTAAAGTTGTACAAAATAAAGTTGTAAGGGTATATCAACTCTAATACGTATTATTCTTTAAATCTGTATTCTGCAATTATAGCTCTAGAATCAGACTAAATAGTGGTTAAAAACTCGATTCTTAAATGCATATCTTTAATTAAAAAGACAAATCTGTAATACAGAAAGCACACAAGGGATCTAGCATTTTGAATTATCCTTTTTCCTACAGCAAGGATACCTCTCTATCCTCTCTACCATTTAAAATCACTCTGGAATATCTGCCTACCCTAGTGAAAGATTTAAGTGGAAAGGTACCTCATGAAATTACATAGCGATGCCTCTCTCCAGTCAGAGATGGCGTGTTGCAGACATGATACAGTGATTCCACAGAACATAACTCCATTTTAAAACCAGCTAAGTCATTCACCCTGATAGGCATCTGTTTATCTAATAATGGGCAGAAATATGAAATTCCATTAGAAAGGAATAGTCACTTAAAGGTTGTGAATAGAAATTTTTAAATAAAGAGTGGCTGATCGTTACTACACTTGAACAAAAATTGTAGACGATTAGCAGAATACACAACGACTTCACTAAAGAAAGTTGCATTGGAGATGCTGCCACTGGATACATGCAATGTGTGTGTTTTGTGACTGGGGCCAGTGTGCTGCTCAAAAACACTCGCTTGCATCAATTCTACACGTGAACACGTAGCTTTATTAGAAAGTATTTAAGCAACAGAATATCTGTCTTCAGAAGGAGACCAATATGATCCTTCAGTATAAATGCTCAAACTGTCCCACAGTGTCAAATGTGGCTAAAATGCTTGAGAAGAGAGAAAAAAAAGAAAAAAAAAAAAAAAGGAGAATCTAGAACATCCATCATTTCAGCAATCCTTTTCCTCAGACCAATGCATTAAATTCCTTGGTAGAGAAGGTCGTATTTAGGAATATTCCTGGGATCAATAGGACTTCTCACAATGAGCTTCCCACGCATTGCACCACGGTAAATCACTTCAATCAGATCTATAAAGTCTTGCTTTGTTTTGAAGCTTCCTACAAATTTAGTATGATCTGGAGACCTAAACATAAGCATAAGACAAAGGTCAAATTACAATTTTAAAAGGTTCCAAGACAAAAACGCTTACGATAACAGAAGATGCAAAATGAGTCAGAGGACTCAGAGGAGCTCATTCTCAAGTCACGGTCACTTAAGTCAGGGATACGCTTTGACCTGACCTTCAAAACTTCCAAAGATGCAGCGTAAGACTGCCTAAAACCGTAGCCATAGTATTTTTTTTTCAGCTGGCAAATACTTACCACAGAGAAAACTCAGAGAGTTTTTCAAAGTACCTACTAATTTTATGGCCATCCACCCTTCCGTGCAGTTGTCATAAAGAGCGCAGATGCTGGCAATGACATTACCTCCCCCAGGCAAGGTACTATAGATAAAAACTGTTAATTAGTATAGGCAAAATAGATGATAATTACTATAGACAGCATAGATGATGTAAGGTAGAGTGACGTACCCATAATCAACCTTCATGTGTTGTCCATTAAAGAAAAAGACAGTAGAGGGAATGTAACTGATGTCGAAATACTGGGTGTACACTGGCACCTTGTTTACATCCACCAGGTAGATGACTGCCATTTTACTTAGGTCATGAGATGTCTTTGCAAGCTGAAGAGAGGCAGAAAGAGAGAGGATGACTGAATGGACTGAGAAATAAGGAGCCTGTGTGGGGGGAAATACAGCAAGCCTTAAAATCTCAGCTTCCTTTGTGTCTTGGTATGTATGGTAAATACATAGGGTTCGCATGGTGGCAGTTAAGCATAAAATGGAGTAACAGACATATGTTATCGGCATAGTACGGAGTGCTTGATGTAGTTTTTGATGTAGTGTGGTGATCTGGCAGTAATTTGATCCTGCTTAAAATGATATTTACCATGAGATTCCTTATTACCCAAAAGCAACATATGACATTCTCTTGCACGCAGTAGGCATAATATCAGAGTTTATTTATGGGTGAAAAAATGTATTTAAGGGGAAAACAAACAAACAAACAAACAAAAGTTCTTACAATATCATCCAGCTGCATGCAAACGGAGTCCTGATCCCTTCCGAAGCGAAGGACCAGCACCTTCTCGGCCACGGTTTTTATCGCCTGATCCACCTCCTTCTTAGAGGCCAGTTGGGGCAGCAGAAAGCTCATCCCGCCGGCGGGCAGCGACTCCCAGGACCGACGCGCCCAACGGCCGCTCGCATCCACCTCCAGCGCCCAACGGCCGCACACTCCCCGCGCATGCGCCAGGCACGCCCCGCGCATGCGCGCCTCGCCGCGTCGCGTTGGGATGGCGACCGCGGCGCGGCCTTTGGGCCGCGTGTGTCGCTCCGCTTCCGCCGGCGTGCGGAAGGAGGCGGGGAGCGGGGCCGGGCGCCGAGCGGACGGCTCGGGGGACGCTCTTGGCTGCCGGGAGCCGCCGCTCCCGCTGATCTGCGGAGCACTTTCGCCTCCCCTGCCGGGCGCGGTGTTCCCGGGGAGCCCGCGGGACGGCTTGGGGTGGGGTTTGACGGTTCGTTTCGACCGTTGGGCGGGCAGAACGTTGCCGGGGGCCTCGCGCTACGAGCAAGTGCCGAGAGGGGTTCTCAGCTCTCCCGGTCCGGAGGTTTCGGGAGTGATTCCCGCGGCGGCGGCGCCGCTGCGCGCTCGGCGACTTGGAAGGTAAACGGGTTTGTTAGAGATCTACCGGCGCTACCTACATCTGCCTGCTCGATATTCTCTTAATCGCAGCTACGCTAATATAACCTGATTCAGGAAGTGACCCCTTGATCTCCCCACTTTCTTAGTGCTTTTATTTCTATAAATTACTTACATTTAAATACAAATGCGTCGCTGTGGAATTATCTGGACTGTGCACCTTGTGCATAGGTTTATGTGCTGGTATAAGTTTCATGAACAATTTAGTGGCGGGGGAAAAAAAGTCTCTTTCTGTGTTAGTTGTTCGTACCGTTAGTTCTGGTGACCTGTGAGTAAGTGCAAAGAAGCTTTCCCAGAATCAAATGATCAAAGCAAAAATGGGATCTTCTGTGATGTAAACATACTCCAGAAAACATACTACAAAACTAAGCATCTTGTGTGCTTTCGCAGCGTAGGGAAATCAGATAGGAACCCCTGGATGCATATAAAAATATTTTTGGTCTCCTTGTGGTGGCCTGCATGTTCCTGATGCAAAAGTTTATTATCATTTATTATCATTCATCAAACGATGCAGATAAATATTGTCTGAGATCTATTTCAGTTAATGGTAGGGTGACCTTACTCTGAATTGCAGTAAGCATAGCTGTTGTTTTAAGCAGTAACTTTGTCTATTCACAGCAGTGCCACCAATATCGTTGTTTTTGTACTGTTTATAAATGAAATGGAAGCACAAACTTCTCGCTTTCCTGAAGAAGCAACATAATGTTTGCCAGTGTTGCTGGTGAAAGAATACAAACAGGTGAAAGTCTGTATTTTCTCAATGACCACTGACATTTTTTTCCCCCTTCCCCTCTTATCTTACCACAGCTTTGCAGACAAGTGCTGGGACCCAGCCTGCATCTAAGTATGCAGGCTGTGAATACGCTTCTGAAAAACTTTGCCAGGTGCTCTGCCTTTCCCTTCGCTGTACAACATGGGGTAAAAAAGGACTTGTTTCCACTCCATAGAACTCTGATCTTATCACCTTGCTTAAAGGAGGGCTCTTCACACAGTGCCTCTGAAAAGCTGGATTTAGATGAGTGGAAGAAGGTAATGAAATCTGGGGCGCAAGAAGCCAGTGAGGCAGTGTCTGAGCATAAGGAGCTCTCCACTGTGGCTGCTGCACGTGAGGCTGTGGAGATGTGGAGACTGGCTGGCAGGTCAGTTCCTGAAAACATCAGTGATGACCAGCTAAAAACCTTAATGGAGTGCCCTTCTAAGGCATCTAGGAAGAAGTATTTAAAGTTCTTGTATCTAAAAGAACTTTACAAGAAAAATGACAAAATAAAGATGGAAAAGAAAAGGGAAAGAAGGCAGGAAGCCCAGGTGGAGGGCAATTCAAAACCGCATGAGATCAAAAGGAATTCATTCATCTGCTCGTGGGCCAGTGCTATGGATAGAATGCAAAATTGGAGGGTCGCTCAGTCTATGATCTTTGGCCAGCCTCTAGTATTTGACATGTCTTTTGAAAATGATATGTCACCCAGAGAAGTAGCAAATACGGTTAAACAGATAGTATTCAGTGAAAGCTCTAATCGAAAATCCATGGATCCTTTCCACATTCACTTCTGTAACTTCCAAGATAACAGCCAATACCACAGAGAATTCATCACACATTACAGACAGGCATGGGACAAATTACTTATCACTGTGACAGAGCGGTGCTACACAGAAGTGTTTCCGAAGAACAAGATCATCTATCTGACAGCTGATTCTCCCAAAGTCATGAAGACATTTGAGCACGATAAAGTCTACATCATTGGCTCAATGGTTGACAGAAGCATCAAGACAGGGGTTTCTTTAGCGCGAGCAAAACGATTGGGGCTGGAAACGGCCAGCCTTCCACTGGAGAGGTACTTGCTTTGGAGTTCAGGCGCCAAAAATCTCACGTTGGATCAAATGATGGATATTCTATTAACACTAAAAGATACTGGAGACTGGAGGAAGGCTCTGGAATTTGTGCCAAAAAGGAAATATTGTGGCTTTGTAGGCAAGTCTGTTAGTGATCTGAGAAAAAGCTTAGATCTGGTGAACGCACTCAAACTTGGAAAGAGACAGGAAGAAGTACAAGCAAGGCAATTTGCAAAGAACTACTCTAAGAAGCTAATACGGAAGTAGAGTGATTAGGAAGAGAATGAAATTTAGGGATGGATTATGCTCTTGAATACCTGTGTTCTCATGCGGTAGTCTTTCAAAAATGCTTAGACAAATTTGACAGGACTGGTGAATCATTTCTTTAATGTCCATAGTTTTACAGCTGTTTTTGTATATTATTCTCAGAGATAATCTGTTCGCCAAACTGCACCATTAAAAGAAGATAAATATGTTCCATTGATTCTAGTACTAGACTGATTTTAACTGAACTATTTTTTTTTCCTGTGGGAAATAAAGAAAAAGTGTTCTTTTGAGTTTGCACGCTGAGGCAATCCACACTCCTACTCTGAAAGGCTAGCTAAAACCATTTGGAAGACCTTTACCTGAAAGCTCTTGAGTCTTCCGCATGTAGAGTAGAATTTACTTGTGATGTGCTGGCTGTGCCACCCTGTGCCACATGCTCCAGGTATCCCTGCTGGAGCAGGGGGTTGAACTGGATCATCTCTAAAGGTCCCTTCCAACCTCAGCCATTCTGTGATTCTGTGTGATATACTGGCTGCTATCAGGAGCAGCCAGCAGGACCAGGGAAGTGATCGTCCCCCTGTGCTCAGTGCTGGTGAGTCCGCACCTCAAATCTTGTGTTCAGTTTTGAGCCCCTCACTGCAAGAAGGACATGGAGGTGCTAGAGCATGTCCAAAGAAGGGCAGCGAAGCTGGGGAAGGGGCTGGAGCACAGACCTTATGAGGAGCTGCTGAGGGAGCTGGGGTTATTTAGCGTGGAGAAGAGGCTCAGGGGAGACCTTAGCGCTCCCTACAATTACTTGAAAGGAGGTTGCTGTGGGGCAGCAGTTGGGTTCTCCAGAATAACTACGATAGCACAAGAGGAAATGACAGAATCACAGAAATGCCCTCGAGTTGTGCAGGGGAGGTTCAGGTTAGACATCAGGAAGAATTTCTGCACAGAAATAGGGGTGAAGCCTTGCAGCAGGCAGCCCAGGGAGGTGGTGGAGTCCCCGTCCTTGGCACTGTTCAGGGAACGGGCCGAGGAGGCGCTTAGGCACACGCCTGAGCGGGCCGGGCGGGGATGGCGTGGCGGCTGCGCCCGGCGATGGGGATGGCGCTAACGGCCGCCGCCTCGCGCGCCCTCATTGGCCAGGCAGCGCCAGGCTTCCTCCTCCTCCGTCATTCCCGCCGCGCCGCAGAAGGGCGACCGAGGAGCGGCCGCTCTGCCCCCCGCGCGGCTGTTCTCTATGGCCGGTGGGAGGAGCGCGGCAGGGCGCCAGCGGCGCGGCGCGGCGGGGCGCGCATGCGCGGCGCGGGCGGCGGAGGAGGCGGGCGAAGATGGCGGACGGCAGAGCGGAGGGCCCCAAGGCGAAGCGGCCGCAGCCCGCAGGAGGTGAACGCGCCGCGCCGCTCGCCGCGAGGGCCGGGGGGCCGGGGACGCCGCTGTGCATGGAGACTGTGGGTGGCGGGGAGCCGGGGCGACCACCCCCGGCTGGGCTGTGCCGTGCGGGACCGCCCCGGGGGGAGAGAGGGGCGGCGGGGCCTGAGGGGGCGGCGGCTCCGCGCTCGAGGAGGGGCCTGAGGCCCGCGCCTCGGCCTCGGCTTCGGCCTTGCAGGGGCCTTCTGCACCCGGCAGCCCCCGCCCAAGGAAACGCGGCGTTTCTCCTCCTTCCCCCGCGCCAGCCCCTTCCCCCGCCTACCGCCCCCCCCCCCCAAAAAAAAAAGGAAAAAGATATATGAAGTTTTTGAAAGTATATGTACTTATGTGGCTTTGAGAGAAATTTGAACGCTGCCGCCGGCGGCGGCGCCGCAGTAAAAAGCATCTTGAGGCCTAGCCGTTAACGGCCCGCGTGCCATTTTGAGCAGCGCGCACGCAGCGCGCCTCTGCCGCTCGGCCTTGAAGCCGGTTCTTCTCGCTACGGCCTCGTCACAGCGAGCCTCGTGTGCCTCTGTGCGGCGTGTCACCGGATCTCCTAAATTCCTGACGCTGTGCTTCTCTCTGGTCCTCCTCTGCAGGCTTAAGAGAGTCCCGACTTGAGCAAATAGTGTGCTTGCGCACCTAAAGCTTCCCTTTCCCATTATTTTTAAATTTAAGTGTATCTAGAAATAGAGGACTTTTCTTTGATCTGTTGGAAGATTAAATTAAGCCTGTAAACCAATTAGAGTAGTTCTCTACAGTGAGTGTTTGTGCTGATAATCATTAGAATATGCATAGAAATACTTGTTTTGAAGCGCTTCCTCAGATGCTGTGCTTTCTCCCCGCCCCCTTTTTTGATAATACAATAATTGGATCGTGTCAGTTTGCCAGTCATCCACAGTGTCCTGCTTACTACCTGGTGTGCTGGGACACCACCTTAATGAATTATGCTGGGTTGGCCCTCCCAAAGGGGTGTTTTAGTCTTTAGGTTTTGCCAAGACTTTTTTTTTTTCTCTTTTTTTTTAATGTATGGGAGTGTGTTTTTAGCAGTAACAGTCTTATGTCGCAGAGGCAAGAGAGCCTCCAGAACTTCTTGAGCTGGTTACCCAGTTTTAAGGGTTACCTACCAGCAACTCACTTTCCCGGCTGTGGTGTACCAAGGTACAGTTCTGACTGAATATTCTGTATAGGGTGGTTTTATGAGCTAGCTGTAAATTGCTTCCTCAAGCCTCGCACGCTTCTGTTTAGAAAACTATGCCAAGACAGCAAGCAGTACCCAAGGTCACTTTGTCTGCTTCTTTTTAATCTTTTGTCACTTTCATGGCTCTACTTTCTGGGTCAAATTTCTAGTGCTACAGAATACTATTAGAGTTCTTGATATTATTATTATTAGCTCTTGATATGATTATTATTATTATTATTATTATTGTCTGCTCTACCGCAAGGTGAATAACATACCTATTTTTGCTAAGCTTGTTTATTGTTATCCTAATGCCTAGGGGAGTGAGATAAAAAGAGTGTATTTCCTTGCAGAGACAATGCTTATGATTAGAATATATCTAAATGGTGGGCAGGTAGTGGGTGCCCTGTGAATGGATGCCTGAAGAAAAGCAATATGGAACAGTTATATACTTAAATTATTCCAATCTAGCTATTTTTTCTCAATTGTCTTAATTTTCACACCTTTCTATTTTTCTCTTGCAGATTTCCCCAATTGCCTAGTTTTTCTTTCTGATGTTTTCTCGCCCAAAGCTGTCATTTTGGCAATCCTGAGCTCAGCTGAGCTGGCTTCTCCCTCGCTGCTCTCCCTAATTTAAGAGCTTTTTGCTGTGAGAGGGCAGTGTGAAGTGTGTCCTTCCCTAGCAGTCTGGATTGGCTGTTGAGGGGGTCCTCTGGGGTCACGGATATTGAGGCACTAGTGCTAGCTACAGGTCTTAGAGTTCTCGTATGAACTCTTTCATGTCCATTCCCCAGTGTGCTGCCCTTTTTGTTTTTTTTTTTCTTTCTCTTCTTTTGCTATTGCAGCAGCAGACAAATGTATTTTCACTCAAATACCTTGCCATGTTCAGAATAAATTTTCCAAGGACACCTTTGTCCTTTGGCTTAGCTGAAGAAGCCATCTGTACAGGAAACAAAAATGGGATTTCAGTATTCTACTGTGTGAATCATTATTTTCCATGATTATATACAAAAGCTGAAAAGAGAAAAATCGATCTACATCTATATGTATATATACATGTATATATATATATATATGTTTTTCTAGTGCTGATTCCTTCCTCAAGCAGATTTGGCAGTTTTGTTAAAGATGAGATGCAGACAAGCAGTGACTTCAAACGTCACTGTGACCGCTGGCCTCACTGTAGTTGCTTTTGTGGTTTTAGAATTGTGCCAGACAGGCCTAGAGACTGGCATGGACATTGTGGTCTGCTTTTTTTTTTGTTTGCTTTCTTTTTTCTTTCTTTTTTTATAGAAATTTAGTAGAATTAATTTTAAATTAGATTTATCTACTCTAGGTTTGGAATTGGGATTCCAAGTATGAAAGTTATTTATTACAACTTAACCCCTAAAAAACAGATGTAGTCTTCTACCTGTAATTTACTACATGAACGTTGACTTCTGTACTAAGTAAAGAGATGGTGCTTCAAGATGCTTTTCCTGGCTCATATACAAGAAGTTCTTTGCAAGTAATGGAATACTTGCAGTATCTTCTGCTCTTTGTGTTTTGCTGTCCACTAAGTGTACACTGATGGAAACTGTCACTAAAAGCACCTTACCTATTGCACCCAAAGTATAATGCTTTATGAGGTTGCTGCTCCCATCAATCTGCTCAGTAAAAATAGCTCATCTTGGTAAGTTGTTTCGACTTCACCAGGACCTGAAGAAGAGGCAGAAAAACCTGTGAAAACTAAGACTGTTTCTTCCAGTAATGGAGGGGAAAGTTCGAGTCGCAGTGCAGAGAAACGAGCAGCTAATGAAGAAGCTGAAGACTTCACCACAAAGCCTGCTCCTGCCAAAATGTCCAAGTTTGGATTTTCCATAGGCAGTCAGACAACCAAGAAGGCCTCTGCAATATCCATCAAACTAGGAGCAAATGTAAGTTCTGAGAGATTTACATTTTAAGGAAATCACAGCAAAGGGGACTTTGGGGACACTTCCCTGCATAAGGAAAGCCTTGAATTAAATATGGGCAACTTGGCTCATGTTTAAGAAGGGATTACAGGGCCACCTAGTCAGGCATATGTAAGTATTTGGAGGCGGTTAATAGTAGATGAATTGTCTCAGGGTGCATAAGACTGTTGATTCAAGTTAACTGTAGGTAGCCTTTGAACATACAGGATAATTCATTAATGAAATCTGATGGACTGGAATAATTTTCCGAGGGTAATTAAAAGGCCTGTTAAACTGTTCAGGCTACTTTAAAAGGAGCGCTGGGAGCTCTGTGGCTTAGGATGCTTAAAGCTATGTGAATGTACCCTACCCATGTAGGATACTCCCCTACGGGGTCCCAAAGGTCATCTGCAGTAGTTTTCCAAGATCCTGATTTCCCTGGTATTGTCTCATATTTCTCTTTATTACCAAAACAGACCTCTAGAAACTCGGGCAAGGACAGTGTGGGTTCTGCCTCCTTGTTTAATGCAGTTCATTTATACCTGCTGTGTACCACTCTGATGGATATGTTATAAATCCTTCTCTGGATTCATTTCAAACTGGGTCCTGAAGGACTTGCACCTGCAATACCTGTATTTTACACATCTGCAGAAGATAAGAGTGGTGTTTTTTTTTTTTTTTTTTTTTTTTTCCTCCAGATGGGATGGGGGTGTGGGCTGGTAGCATTTTAGGGTACAAATGCAATCAGGTCAGCTCGGACTTGGAAACATTGACAAAGCTGTCTCCTGAGCCACAAGCAAGCTTAACTGTCTTGTGTAGAAGCTTATTTCCGGTGTCAGTAAATTTGGTTCAGGATTTCTGGCTCACTGAATTCAGTGAGTGACTGACGCAGCACCAGACCTTACAGTTACATACCTCATTCTGCTTCATTTTGGTCGTTTTCCCCCTTTCCTGTGGGGTTGAAGCTTTGAAGGTGGCACAAAATTGAGGCATTGCACCCTATGCGTCAGGAATAGCCGTAGCAACAAGGATTTTGTGGTGTCAACATCCAAACTATGGATGGAGGCAAAGTAATGACCACAAAGTGAAAGGGAAGAAGTGCGCTAGGTAATTTTGGGTACTGTAGAAGCAAACTGTTATTGGTAGCTTTACATTTTTTCTTAGGGGATCTGAAAATTATGTTTGATGTCTTTGTCATATTACATATAATGTTAACAGCTATGAGTTTGATAGCTTGATACATTCTAAATACAGGAAGGTGCTTGCTAGGAATTAAAATAAAGGACTTTTATTTTAATTAAGCCTCAGCAGTGTGGCCTATGCTGATGATAGCTAAAAAGTATTGCATTGCTTTAAGCCAGCAAGATGTTAAGCTGTTAAAAGGAGAAAAAAAAAAAAACCCAAAAAAGAACACATATTCAGCTTCCTAAAGTTGATAGGTAAGAATAGAATGATGGGAGCAGTGAGGTAGTAAAATTTTGAATACTACAACTTATTTAGGTTCTGATTTAATTGTCATGCACTAGAAGCTGTGTATCCCTGCAGTGTGTGCTAGACATAAAAGACTTCCTTTTGGGGAAGTGTAGCATGAGAGGGTTTGACCACCTTTTCAGAATATATCTTGCACAAACGGCTGGATGTTTTCCTGACTGTTTAGCCAGAAACTTCTTTGTGTGGGTCAAACTAAAACTTTCCCCTGTCGTTACCTCACTCAGTTGCAGTGAAGATGCTTGACTCCATTTTACCAAGTTATTTAAAATACTAAGGTATTTTTTGTTTGTTTGTTTTAAGGTAGGTTGATTTACTCCTGCTTTTTGTCTTTTGCAGAAACCTAAAGAGCCTGTTCCAACCCTCGCTCCAAAAACCCTTTCCGTAGCAGCAGCTTTCAATGAAGATGAAGATGTGAGTAATGAGCTGGTGGTTGACATAGCTTTAAGTATGATTGGTGCAGGTTAGAGTTAGGCAGAGTGGGCAACCTAGGCTCCTTTACATAACTGGGCCATTAAAGTTTCTTAAGTAATTGGCAGTGACTTCCATGTTAGAAACCACTCTTGTGGTTCTCTTAAAAATGTACAATTTTGTAGGTCTGTGATGGTGCAAGAAGTCATTAAGTAGGTTGATAGGTTATGTTTGTGTTACTGCAAGTACTGCATAACAGTATATAACGGCCAACAAGAAAAACTGCTAGATTCCTGTCCTATGCCAAATATATTTCCCGAAGGCTATGAAATACTCTGCTTCTCTTTCAAAGTGTTTGCACTTGAGCCAGACTTTGTCAGCTCCTCCTTCTACTGAGATGTGCAAAGGAACTTGTAGTTGTTTCTTTTCATAACTTTTTAGAACCTCTGCTTCTCCTAAATCCCTTTTCTGCAGGGCAGTACTCTGTGTTTTTATCTTGAAATACTCATAGGAGTGGCAGTTATCTGTGGCCTAAACTTGTCCTCTCTTTGTAGAGTGAACCAGAAGAAATGCCCCCGGAAGCCAAGATGCGCATGAAGAACATTGGGAGGTGGGTCAGCTTGCAGCTGTGCCTGGGAGTAGCGTGAGCGCCTTCTCCGAGGCAGGGTTGAGAAAAACAGAAAGAGAAAACAGCTAGTGATCTGTCCAAGAAGATTGCAAGTCTTGCTGATTGTTGCTCAATTTCATATATTTTCGCAGTACCCATTTCATAAATTGCCCTGAAGTCAGATAGTGTGCTCAGATTCTTAAATTTCTATACATGAGGAAGATTGAAATTACCTCTTTCAGAAAGACATAAATAGCCTGTTTGCTTTAGAAATATATATATATTAATCTTTTTGATATAGACTTGAGACAGTGTAGGCCTAAAAAAATAAAATGAAATACAACACAGACACTTTTAAAGAAGCCTTCACTTGAGTAGGGTTGATTCTGAGCATTTACTTTTTTTTTTTCCTAGGGTGTTTTTCATGACAAGCTGCTATTAAAGTTCAGCTTTTTGTTACATTTTTGCCAATAACTGATTTTGATCAGCATTTTTTTAGCCCACACAACATGCACATTATAGATAGTAGCAATTCCTGCCACTTCCAGCTCTGCTGCTGCCCGATCTTGACACTCTGTCTTGATGTGCTGCAGAGAGGTCAGTTTTGTGGCCAGCTAAGACTTAGCAGTAGTGAAGACTCCCAGTGTCTCTATTGGAAAGTGGTAACTGCTTGTTCCTGATGGCAGATTTAAAGGTGTTCAGTCGTTTGAAGTTAACGAAATCTTGTTTTACTCTTCACAGGGATACACCAACCTCAGCAGGACCAAATTCCTTCAATAAAGGAAAGCATGGGTTTTCTGACAACCAGAAGCTATGGGAACGGAATATAAAATCTCATCTTGGAAATGTCCATGACCACGAAAATAACTAAATGATGTGGATTGAGACCTGGGTGTCTGGGGGGAGGGGAGGGTGTAACATTAAAGGAACAGTTTCCTTTTTTAAGAATGGTATAAGCCTTTGGAGCCGCTTTTTTAAGATTTGCGTGGTACAGTAATAACTGAGTTTGAAATTAGAGGTAATTTATGTTTTGTATACAGATTTCAAGGCATTTGCTAATTTTGTAGTTCCATGTGATTAGTTTCAAAAGGTTACAGATAATAAAGAAATTGGAGTGGTACCTTTTCAAGATTTTTTTTTTTTTAATTTTTATTTTTATTCTTTTTGGTCAGTGATGATTAAGGTGGATGAAAAAGGTTACTGTCTCTTTAATCAGGTTAATGTTGAATGCTTTTGCATTCTCACTTCTGGCTCCCTCTCTGAAACAGGAGAAGCAGTTGGCCTCTGAGAATACTGTTAAAGCAAGTGAGCATTGTCTTGTGCTAGAAGTGTTACTGGACTATTAATTTGAATATAAACTTAAACAACAGAACTATTAAAAACCTGGAATTATTTTTCCCTAGAGTCATCTTTTGTTAAGCCTCTGCAGACTAGGAATTATGTTGCTCTGAGTGGCTCTGGTAACTTAGCTCTAGTTTTGTTTAAAACTTCATGTAGCGTGTGTAACATTCTGTGGCCTGTTTCACTGTAAGGAAATAGGTCTTGTCTGTATATTAGATACAGCCTGTAAGGAATATTTCACTACAAAGGTAAACATAAGCAAAATATTTTTGGTGTGTTCCTCTTAAGTCATTAGCAATGAGTAGTGCTTGTTAGCATTTCCTTGTGCATTAAATAGAGACTAATACTAAAGGCAGTAATTATTGATATATAAAAGCCACCACCAAAAAAGATAAGATAATGTACATTAAGCTTCCCATTTGGTTGAAATATTTTTCTTTACTATGCCTAAAAAGAAATAAAAGCCACACCAAAAAAAAATCAGTAACTCACTGCTTAAGTATAAAAACTCCAAGATGCACTTTCCCTGTCTTGCCGTGGAAAACAAAACACCTTGATGCCTGCGGCTTCAATGGACACTATCAGGTTTGAAAGAAAGAAAGAAAGAAAGAAAGAAAAAAAGGCATTTATAGTGCTAGTAACTCTCATAAGTGTTTTGCTGCCTTTCTGCCTTTGGCAATAAATGGCATTGGTCTGGTCAGTTTAACTTCCTGGCCTTCGTGCTGCAGAACGGTACCATAAGACTTCTGGCCTAGGAAGGGCTGCCTGGTTTTCAGCCTATCTTTGATTAAGTATTTGTAAAACAACTGATCTGGCAAAAAATAGTTATGAAAAAAGATGGAAGAGGAGAGGAAAAAAAAAAAAGGTTCTCTTTACATTCAAGTACCTGATAGTGTCTACAGTTAAATTTATTTTAGTCTGGAACTGGTTGTAGAGTTTAATACATTTATTGCTTTTGTCCTGCCTTTTAATACCTTTCTTTATGCTAAGCTGAACCTGTAAGTGCAGAAAGGAAAGTGCATCTTCCAGTGTATTTTTTTTTTAAGAAAGCTCTTGCCACATAGATTTTTGAGTTTGTAAGTTCTGAAAAGTATTTTTTGTATTTTTGTATTGTATGTGTAATCTTTTTTCCTTTGAAGTCTGATGCAGTTGAATACCTGTAACTATTTTCTTTAAAAGCCTTGTTATAAACATAACATAAAAACATATAGTTTTTTTATTTTTTTTTTCATAGCAGAAATATTTGATTTATATTAACACTTTCAGAACCGAACTTCAAGACTTCCAAAGCTCATTTTGGTGTTGTTGGAGCCAGGCAAAGCAAAATGAAGCATCTGCTTTTCACTTATTTTTATCATGTGTGGTTATATTTGTTCAGTTACCCCTTTCAGGTAGTGGCAATTCACACCATGTAACTGTTTTATAAGGTTCTTTAGTGGTTACCTGATACCTTGTCTGTTGCTTGTGTCGAGCAAAAGAGACTCCGGAGTAAGAAGGATGGGGTGACTCTGCGATCTTGTCTCCTTCAGTTCACTTGCTGCTGATCCAGGCTTCCGTGTCTCTGCCTGAAATAGGCCTCATCTCAGCAAAACTCTTTTTGTGCTTCAGAATTGCAGGGGGAGCAGCTGTGCACATCAGCAGACGCCCTGGGAAATGTCTCCCTGCAGGTCAGGTAGCAAAAGTGGCACCTCTCTTTCTCACGCACTAAGGAGCGTAGCCCCAGACCTTGGCAGAGGCTCCGGGAGCGCCTGGGCCTTGGCTGGGAGCAGGCCGCGATCCCGCATCTCTCGGCGTGTGAATACGGAGTTGTGTTGCAGCGCTGCGCGGGAGGACATGAACTGGGGTTGCCTCACCTCGGGGATGAGTGCTCGAGAGGCTTGGCCCTGTAGCTGCGTGGGTGCCTGCGGTTGCTCTAACGTCACTGCTGTGGGGCAGAACTGCTCCGACTGACAAGTGTTGCCAGGGCACTTGAGCGCTGGCCTAAGCGTCGCTTGGAGTTAGGGGCTCCTGTTACAGCGGTCGTGGTGTTTGCGTGAAGAGTGTAGCTTGCGGTAGGGGAGGCAGTCGGTTGTGTTTTCCTCTTGCTTGTGTCGCACGTGCGCAGCCTCCAAAGCACCTGACCCTTCATGCATCGTTCCGCACAGCTGTCATCTTAATTTCCTCCCTTTAAGGGCAGGAGGTGCGCTGCCCGCTCCGTATTTTATCAGCATAAATCAGTAGCCCACACGCCTGTCTGCCAGGTGACCTACGGTGCTCTTTTACCTTGGGGGCGCTGCTCCCGGCTGCTCAGCAAACTTGGACCAACAGTGTTGAGCACCGTGCGCCCCTTCAGCACCTCTGCGTCTCCGTGGTGGGGAGGCGCCTGCTGAGGAAGTGGTGGCTTCTGCCTCCCCAGCACAAATTGAAGACTAAACTACTGGAAATTGCCAATGGAGGTGCCATGACTGGAAGCCTCTCTAAGGTTTCTTAGAGGCAAGGAAGTGATTAGGATTGGTTTGGAGGAGCCACGTTTTTCAGGAAGGCTTTGTATTTGCTTATTTCAGTAACCATAGGAGATTTCTGCGAAGATTTTCCCCGACTGCCCCTTCATACTGTAGAAATTGGAGGATGATGAGAGGTTTTGCCCTTCGGCTTCAGAAGAGGAGGTTACGTTTCAAAATGACCATAATGGTTTAGTTTTCCTTCTTATGCCAAGAAGCATTTGAATGACACAAAAATTGACAGTCTGTTATTTGCTTTTTGCTTGATTATGTCAGCATCTCCCCAGGTTTTCCTGTTCTGTTTAGCAAATGCATCTCCTGGTGTTGCTGTTCTCTAATATTGATTGAAGAACACAAACTGGCACCTAAAAACTATAGTGTTTAATTTTCTGCATTTGCCTCAGGGATGATGAATAGTTACCATCCACATAATTAAAAAACATGACACGATTACTTGTAGCTTCCTAACTTGTTAAATTTCTCTTCATCGCCTTCTGTTTAAGAGTCCGGAGCGGTGCAAGTCCAAGCGGGAGGGTTAGTTCCGCAGTGCCCGTGTGCGCCAGGCGGGCGTCGCAGCTCGCAAACCACGCGCGAGTTTCCCCCTGTGAGGCAGTGACGCACGGCGACCTCCTAAAAGCCAAACGCTTTGCTCGTCCTGTCATTTCAGTTGCTGGGTTTGGTCCTTGGGCTTGGGTTTCTGAGGAGGCAGATGCAGAGATCCTGCATTCGTTGGTGCCTTAGACAGCTGCAGAGAACATCTGTTATCAAAAGTAATTGGGTCTCTTCTGAATATAATTTAGCCTTTCTCTCTCCTGACAACATGTAGAGCTTTGGGCTTAAAAACTTTGCTGCTTTTCTCTACATTTGTAAGGACAGTGATGAGCTGTGAGGAGATCTTTGTATTGTGCGTTTGCACTTTCCTTGAAGTACAAGCAAATTAGTCTAAGGTAATGCAATTCATAATTACATTGTTATCTCTCTTCTCCCCAGCTTTCCATGCTTTGTAAACAGAGATGTTGCATTTGGAGGGTCAGTTGATGTTCAGGAGAGTGTCATAAAGTGTTAATTTTCCTCTGGGCTTTAGCGAGGTGCAACCCTGGGAAAGTCTCTGTCCACCCAGACGGCGCTCACATAGATTTGCAAGTGGTTGTAGCTGACAACAGCAGCCTCCCATGTTAAGAGTAATTGTGAAACTAGAGTAGGTAGCTTTAGGATGTTTTTTGTTGTTGTTAGGGTTGGTTTTGGTATCACTCAGGTGTTTGTTTCAAACTGCCATCTTAACATGTCAGATTCCTGCCCGTGATGGCAGGAGCTTGGGTGGCTGCGCAGCTGAGAGCCGGGGCTATGTTAATGCTGGCACTACCTGCCCTAAGGCAGGGTGCGCGGACAAGCCAGGCAAAAACCCCAGTAGGCTCAGCTCAAACCGAGCCCAAGACTAAGAGGACAGCTGCAATTTCTGAAAAGTCTCTTAGCTGAGGAATAAAAACCGAAAACTTCCAGCACATGGACAAGTCCTGCCGAAGAGATGTTTGCTGGGTGCTGGGGTCTCCAGCCTTGTATTTGGCAGCTCTAACACCAGCTCTGTCGTGGGCACTATCATCCATCTGAGGGCGTGAGGCACTTGCGCTTCTCCATTTAACAGCCAGGCAGAAGGTGGTGCTGCCCCTGTGAGAGCAGAGGCTGGGCAAAGGAGGAGGGGACAAAACCCACAGTATCATTTTGTGCTGTCTCTCACCTATAGTTGCACTTGCTGCGCCACAGGTAGGGGCAGGAGCCTCAGAAGGGGCCGTGAGAGGCCGCTCCAGCCCTTGCTCGTGCAGCCCAGAGCAGCAGCCCAGAGCAGCAGCCCAGGGCGAGGGGTTGACCAGGGCCCTCCAGGGTAGCGCTGCTCTGCCAGCTCAGCTTGCTTGCCTTGTCCCAGGCAAGGTAACTGCTTCAGCCTTAAACAGAGGAGAAAGTAGTACTAGGGGTACTCGGGAATAAAGGTCTGTAACATTCCTTTTCTCCTAGAAAAGGAAACAAAACACAAATTTGCTCAAGAGTAATTCATGGCAAAGCTCATTTTATTTAGTGACAGAAATGACTGTAACTTTATACAACTAACACTAAATAAAAACAGCTGAATGTACAGATCAACTTCATTATGTACAGGAGTTCGCTAGGCATACTTTATAAGTGGATACTTTCCATGTGCTTTATTTAACAAAAATCAAATAATATTAACTGCCTGTTTGCAGTCTGGCTCCAACAAGGTTACCGAAGGGGTAGGAGCCTCTCAAATTAACAGGTTAAGAACCTTAAGGCAACATTCGAGGTGCAGGAAGAGGAAGGCCAAGACTGACCTTCCCTCCTTACCTGAGGCCATGGCAGAGAGAAGGTGCCGTCCATCTGAAACGGAGCGTCAAAGCCTCCGGCTTTGGGATTCCTGCCAGAATTTTGTGTGTGAAACCACCTTTTGGGTTGCTTATTTTATTTTTCTCTCCAAGGGTAAGCCATAAAGTCAGGAATAGCATTTATACAGGAGGTAACAAAGCTTTCAGATTTACTTTCTCCTTTTTCTTCCTTACATTGGGCAAATAAATAAATGCACCAAGGACTAAATTAAGGTGCTGATAATAGTTTTCCAAGATTACACATTAAATATACAAATAATGTTCTAACACTATTTACAGCTATTTTTATTAAACATTTCCTCACTTCAGTAATACACAATTATTAGTAAGATACAAATATCAGAGTAAAATTTAAGGTTTATGTAGCAGTTCATTAAATCTTTTCCCATCATAATGGCAGTAAGAACTGTTAATTTTACCTATAGTTTTTAAGCTTAAGCATGATGGCTATCTCCAGATATTTGTCTATAAAAAGCATTTCTCAAGAATTACAGCTAGCAGTCTTTCTTTTTCAAGTATTGATTTTATTTTTGTTCCATTTGGTAGTAAGAAAAGACCGCAGTCGTGAAGAGCTGCAGAATGTTTAAATAGTGACCCTGCTTCTCTGTGAAAGGACTCTGACCTCTGAAAAGGTTGTCCACACATTAATGCAGCCCCAAGGCAGGAGCTCAAACTACCTATTGCTCATTAAAAAAAAAAAAAATACAACTGCTTATCTACATACTTACAAAATATAAAGAGAACTGTCCATTGGGTAGCTTGGAAGGCAGAAAATAAGTCAAGCCAGATGAAAGGTAGAAATATTAATTCAGGGGAGCTGGTTGCCCTGTCCTGGATTTGTTTCACAGATAGGGCACGGCTAGTTGCACGTGACTATTTACAGTGTTTGCCCTGAAGATCACAGGCCTCTCGCTGCAGTCCGAGGTGGAAAGCAGTCGATAACACTATCGAGACCAAGAACAGCCAAGGGCCACGCGGGGGCCTGTTCACAGGGCCAGTGCATGACGTTATCTCCTGCTGTGCATGGTTCCTGCTTCACACAAACACGCCCCCACCTCAACACACCAAAGCGTGCACATGTCGTGCTATTACAGCTTAGGCATTTGAGCTGGGGTCAAACACGGGATTTACGCTGACCAGGAGGAAAAGCAGGAGGAGTTTTTCCATCAGCAAATACGGAGAGTGACACACCAGGTAACTACTGTGCCTCGAAAGCGTTGTTACACTTGCAGGAACTGGCAAAAAGCTCCAGCTGACCTAATTTGAAGAAAAATCTCATTTTTACCTTATATTAAGATTTTCATAGTTCTCTATCCTGATGCCTGTCCTATTTGATACTTCCTAGAACTCCTCTGCTCTCTTTCAACAAGATACAATATAATAAATTAGGATCTGATCATAGCTAATTGGATATATTCAATACATTCATCTTGAAATATACACATATATAAAAATGAACTGTTACCTTCTTAAATTGAAAGCTTCAACATTAAATTGAAAGCAAAATTAGATGAAATCCTTACCAATAATGAGGAGTTCCCTTACATAAGTGGTTTCCCTGCAAGGAGGCCTTCAGTGGCCTGAAGCTCACAGTCCGGCTCAGACTGGAGGGGACCTTCGCCTATCCCACCTTTCTTACCAGGCTTTGCTCAACCTGCCACTGCCTGGCCTGGAATTCCCAGGAGTTCTAGGAAACTAGGACACACTACCAGTGTGTGGTGCATCTACCCAAAGGCAAAAGCCTCCCATTTTCTGGGGTTTGGAGAAGTGCTCGCTGCTTGAAGTGCTACGCTGCCTTGAGGGAGTAAGAGGACACAATCCAACACTGCATTTGCTCACAGATTTGATGAAACGCACATGAAAACAAAAGTTAAAAAACTGCTCACAGGAACTGTGCATTTCTAGTCATTTAGTGCAGTCTCTTTATACATTTTATTTTTAATTTACAGCATGATACTTACTCCATGACACAGGAAATACTATTTTTCAAATATATATTTAACTAGTCAGTTATGGCCAGTGCAGAAATCCTAATCTTCAAGAAAAGTCTTGGTCCACACTGAAGCACGTTAATCTTTTTCCCTGCAATTCACAACGCACTGTTTCGTAACCAAGAAATTCAGCACGGGGGATCAACTGTTTGAAACCTGCCATCACTGCAGGCCTGATATCTGCAGTTACGACACGTAACGAGCCCCATATTAAGACCTCGCTCATCTTGCCCTCCCTCACGCGCTGCTCTTACTCTGTGTCGGCAACGTGGGCCACTTCTACCTCCACGGTTTCAATGGCTTGCGTAACCTCAGCCATTTTCTGCCCCTGCTGCTGCGCCAGCACATAGTTCACCACCTGCATGATGCTGTGGTCGGACAGAGTGGACACGGACGTGCACTCCTCCGTGGCCGCGACCGCTTCGATGGCTTCGAGCGTCTCGCCCGTTACTACCACGGTCTCGACCTCCTCGCCGCCCGCGCCGAGCTCGGCTTCTTGCTCCTGCACGTCTGCCGCCAGGATGCTGACGGCGTGTTCCACCTGCGTGCCCTGGTTGTGGAACTGCAGCGTGTCCTTCTCCAGCATGATCTTGCAGGGCACGTAGTCCCGGTGGAACTTGGTCATGTGCTTCCGCAGCGTGCGGGCGTCGATGTAGGCCTCGTTGCACACGGGGCACACGTAGGGCCGCTCGCCGGTGTGCGTCCTCACGTGGCGCTTCAGCGAGCGCGCGTCGGCCCACGCCACCCCGCACGTGAGGCACTCGAACGGCTTCACACCTGCTCCCGTGGGCGAGACAAGCACAACACCGTCAGTGCCGCCACGGCTGTGCCTGCGGCGAGGCCGAGCGCCAGCAGAGACAGCAGGAGCACAGAAACGTTACCGCTTTCTCATGCAAGAGGAAGAGCTGCCACTGTAGCACTACAGTACAATGCTAGCACTATACATTAAGTGCATAATACATTTTCCCCCAAGTGCTCTGCCCAGTCTAACTTGTTTCCTTTCCATGATTTTTCTCTGCCAAACTCCTTTTCATTTCACACAGTCTCTCACCTATTTTAAGTACATACAAGTTGACAAAATTCCTTTGGCTTTTTGTTTGTTATGCCTTTCTGAAACATGTTTTGCTTAGTAGTATTTGTCATTTACCTTCCTCATCACACTGTTTCTGTAAATCTTTGTATCCATCTCCTATCGCTTATTCCTTTCTTATAGCTGCAATGCCATTCAGAGCCTTTTCCTCCTTCGTCTATACCACATGTGTTTAAATACCACATATTTATTTAATTCTACGCTCCCTTGTAGCATTTGAAGAGCTCTGTAGTACCTGATAATTAATGGGGGGTGGCAGTGGCAACAAGCACTATTTCAATACTGCCATTCGTTAATACTTGCTAGGCGTAGGTGTCCATTAGAGGAACTTTCTATTTAAGAAAACAAACACACAAATCTCTCTTTCAGTAGTTAGAAAAGTAATCAGATTTACTCCTAATAGGTGTTTAAAAAGAGACATGCTTGGGAGAAGTGCTTTTTTGTCCCAAGAAAGAAGTTCATATACCCTTGCAACACATCTGGAAATGTTCAAATACAGTGTCCTAACTTCACAGCTAGAGATGCACATACCTATACATTTTTGCATTCTAACACATTTTCACATCTTCCCCAAACACCATTCAGTTTACTGCTTGTTGTAAAGCAAAAAGCTGACAAATCTCCAGGCAGTGATCCTTATTTCTGAGTCAATCACTCTTTCGTTTGAGGAGTATTTTGTCAGCCTTCTAAACTGGCGAGTGTTTTACTACACACAGTGCTTTGCTAGATACATATCTTTTTATTGTGCCCATATAAGTTCCGAAAAAGAGAGATTCTTCCACTTAAGTATGAGGAAGGACAGACTGTCCCCCTGCGGATGCCCGCAGTTTTAGAAAGATCCCAATAGTCATTCCTGGAAGTCACTGGAAGCACAATCAACACAGCAAGACCAGCATAAAACTGTAACTAGAGAATCTGGAGGAATTCCCTGCGGTTTGCACAACAGGATGTATGTAGAGGCAAAGGAAAACCCACAAACCCCTGGTGCTTTTAAGGGGACGTCCTGACCGCCTGCTTGCTACGTACCTTCGTGGTTGTTCATGTGTCTCCTGTATTCCCGGAGCTGGGTGAATTTTCTTCCACAATGCTCACAAACTCGTTCCAGGTTTTGCTTGGCTCTTCCTTTTTTACCATGCGTGGCCTTCTTCACGTGTCTTCTGTACAAAGCTTTCTCATAAAATTCTTTGCCACATATATTGCACCTACAACGTGTTAAATGACAAACCTATCTGAAACCATAATGCTATGTTTGCTTTGCCATTTTTAAACCAAAAAAACATTTTAAGTAGGTAAAGTGTAATGGGAATGCGGTTTCTTTAAGTAAAGATATTTGACACTGGCTCGCATGACAAATAGCTCCACAATTAGAAATAATATTGTTGGGCTGCAAGAGCCATGTTCTGTCTTCTTCACAGCTACAAAAAGCTCCCGCTTGCCATTCTACAGCAGTGAGCTCACACAGCATTTCTAATTTTACCAGTTATATTTATCCCCTTAGCATCCTCATAGGCATTACTGCCAAAACATGCCAGCAGGCTACCAGTTTTGACCACACTCTCTGAATTGTCCACCCAGCATCAAGTAGCCAGGACCTCAGTCAAGGACAGTCAACTGGTGCTTTAACTGTATATTTCTCCAGGCAGCTCCTTGCTGGGCAGAGCTGGATCCGCATGCAGCGCCTCTCAGCTGCTAAGCGAGCTCCCCCTTACCTGTAAGGGTCCGTGACAGAGTGAGACTTCACATGAGAATACCAGTCCTTCTTCCAACTGTAGCATTTCCCGCAGAACTGGCACTGGAAGGGCTTCACACCCAAATGTTTGTTCATGTGCTGCCGAAGATCTCGAGCCTCGTAGAAACTCTTCTCACACCTGTAAGAGTAAGGGTTGCAGCATCTCACATGAGAAGAGCAAAGATCTTTGGGGCCAGCAGCTTATCTGAAGGTATGGGATGTAACTCGAGGACCTCCAATCATTTTTGTTTTGTCTTCTATAGATAATTTACATGAACTTACTTATGAGGGCATAAACAGCTGGGTTTTTTTTCCCCATAACCACAGAGTATTAAATACCAATACAAAGATAACAGCAATTTGTAGTTTGTAACACTCAAGTGGTGTTTCCTAGAAATTAAAACACAAATTCAAGATCCTAAAAGAAAGCACCTGAAAGGAAGGTAATACATCCTTTAGCTTAGGCAAATTCCTTAAGTTTTCCTTTACTTATGCCTTGTCATGGTACGATTACATAAAGCTCTGCTTGTATGAAAACTACAGAGGTGGGTCTGCTCCAGAGCATGCTTGCTGCTCTCTGAGGGCAGAACATGCTACTTCCGAGACAGCATTGCCTGATCACCAGCTTCTCTTCCTCATGTAGCCCCACTGTGGTGGGGTTGCCTTCTCCAGCTGATCAACACCTTGGGCTGGGGCAATATTCCTCATATGGGCTCTCAGAGATCCCAGGAGATTAAATCCCAGGGCACTCCTAACACACTACTAATTTAATCTTGCACCAACTTCTCTGAATTTTAGTCCAGCTGCATTTCAGGAAAAGACCTCATGTACAGCCTTGCTGAACTGACTCAGAAACTCAAAATCAAGTCTGGCTGGGAGCTTTACAAACCAAGCCAGTTAGCTAGAAAACTGAAGTCTGCTGACACCTCAGTGAAGCTGTTGCTCAGGTGAAGCTGTCAAAACTTGTGACAACATGAATTGTATTGCCTTTCCTAAAGTTTTCTTAACCAGTTCTGGCCCTATTGGCCTCTCATCAACTGCATTTTGTTTTTAAATGAGATCTCTTTTATCATCATTACAAGGCACTAAATAAAAACATTGCAGATAAAACTGAAGTGCACTTTCTAAAGTTAAAAATACTGCTTATACTAACACATAGTAGCACTACTACAGATGATTGAAAAATCCTTCAGAAGTAGTTTTTCATGAGTACTCTAAGCTGTGTACAGTCCATCAAACAAACTGGAGAACCCCATTTAATACCAGAAAGAATACTGGCAGTTTGGAAATGTTAATTAACTTTTAGAAGGTTAATTGAAAGGTTCTCTGTATAATCTGCTTGGTCATGGGGAAATTATCAATGACTTCTTAGCACCCAAAGAGATGCACTCTTTCAATTGCAGTGTTTCTGTTAAACCACATTCAGAAATACAAAGATATTTGTATGTAAATTCTATAATCTAGCAACAGCCAGTGAGTTAGTTTATGATGTTTCTGCAGAGCTGTTTGCTAAACACAGTGCACACTGCAGGGCATAAAGGCACATTATGTTGTAGATTGCCTAGGAAATTTTCATATGTAGCTGAAATTAACTCTCACAGTAAATGAGGACAAGAACAGGCAGAAAGTTCCTCCCCTCAGAGGAGCTCATCACTCTGTCCTACATAGGAGCTTTAAAGCTGTATGTAGTTATTGATCCCAGCTGCAAGTGCAAACACACTCAATTAAGAGATAATGATATGAAAAGCAGAATTGGTAACAATTAAAAATTAAGCTTTTCTGCTGCAATGCACGAATTAAAATAGTGCATTTTTTGGTTTAATGCTTTTAAAGTTTTATTCCAGACTAGTGAACAGCCTTGCACTACAGCAACAAGCTCTTTTTAAGAGACAATTAATGTTGAAAACGAAAGCAAAACATCAAACTCACTGAGTGCATTGATAACCACGAACTTCAGGCTTTGGCTGATGTTTCTTTATGTGCTTACTGAGTCCTGATGCTCTGTGGAAAGATTTTCCACAGATGGAGCAGAGATACTTGGATTCTCCTGGCAAAACAAAACAGCATGCATTACAAAGCCAGGCCCCCATTCCTCTGGAATGTTTTGTGCAAGTATTTTCCTATCACATAATTTATCCAAAGTAGACAGAGCAGTGCTACAAAGAACAGTAAACTTAATTACACACAGCTGAAAGTTTGAAGTGTGTTTTGTATGTACCAATGTACATGGAATACATGGAAGGCAAAGCAATTATTCTAAATGACTTTATTAAATGTTTCTAAACATAGGGCACAATATCATAACTACTAATTAGTCATGAAAAAAATCAGTAGGCTAGGAAACTGCCATCTAGCATAAAAAAAACACTTGTCTGTACTGATATAACATGGAGTTCCTCCAGCAATGCAGCATTATCTGTGAATGATTTGGGCCTTGAATTCATGGAACAGCTTGTTAAAAGAAAAATTTTCAGCTCCAACCCATTAATTTAGGAGTGTTGAATACTCATAAATTCTTCCACTTCTGGAACAAATTCTGTTAAGAAAAAGCATCTCTTGTTTTTGATTCTGCCCAAATCGGGAAACAAGAAACACGAATAACTTCTGCATATTATGAAATATTTTTAAATGCTGTTTGTATTAAATTATTATTAAATAATTATTAAATATTTATTTATTTAATTAATAATTAAATTATTATTAAATTATTATATTGTCATATTTTACATTCTAAGATGACTCAAGATAGCAGCTTTTCTAAAATTTGACTCTTCTGTATAAAACAAGTTTTATACAAGTCCTGTATTTCTCAATTAAAAGAACAGATTTCATATGCCGTCTTATCATGAGAGTTTCAAAGAAATATGATGATTCACTACTCCTTTGACATTAAGAGAGCTGTCAATGAAAACTCTTACAGTGTCCAGATCAGAGTCCAATGAGAATAGAATGTACTTAGAAGTTTAAGAGGACATCTCCCAGTGATATTCAGAAATAGGAAGAAAAAACAAAGTAGGCTTCTTGCCATTAAAAAAAAACCCACCACTCTTATTCAAATAATTTGGAACAGCTACGTAGTTATAACCTAGTTTTCTCATTTTTACAAACACTTCTATTACAGCAAGTCTTACAAAAGATGAGGAGATTCTTAAATCTCTAACTTGGAAAGTTTTTTTCCGAAAGGATAAGCTCTAACTCTAGATGCTCTGGGCCATTCCAGCCTGTTGCCTTGTCTTTGGTAGGTTGACAAGATATAGGCATACATCAACACACAGCAATGCACTACCCATGTTCACCCCATGTTCTTGTGCAGAATATTTAAATACAACCCTAAGCTATGGTAAAACAAGCCCCAAAAGAAACATAAAATGCCTTCTTACACCTTTCTCAAATATTTGGCCAAAAGGAGAGTAAAGAGTAACTACTTCTTAGTTCCTTTGAGACCAAAGGACAATGTTGAAGATTAACCAACGTACAAAAGCAGCCCAAGGCAAAAGGTTCTTCCTTCTCATCACGTACCTGTATGAATGCTCATATGTTCCTGAAGACTTCTTTTTGTGACAAAGGACTTTTCACACAAGTCACACTGGAACTGTTTCTGTACTTCGTGGAGAGCTAAGTGCATTTTTAGTCCATGCTTATACGTAAACGTTTTTCCACAAACCTAAAAATTCCAAATCCAGTGGCATAAGACAAGCAAAACCCAGTATGTAGCAGGTTTTCAAAGCAAAAGTGCTAGTTTTAACTCTAAAGATCACACACGCCACTATTTCCTGGAAACCTGGATGACGAAGCCTGTGAATCTCACTAATGGTGAAACTGGCCTACTAAAAAATTATGCTAAAGACATTTTAAGGATGTAGGGGTACTAATTTCCTAATTCAAGCTCACTCTCGTTCTTTCCCAGAAATGGACTATAAGAACCACCAGAAACACCACAGTAACTTTCCACATTCTGAACTGGCCTAAACTAACCTAAAATTTTAGACAAAGAGAAACTACCAGAGCATCGGAGTACCAGGAAAACATTGATATTTTTGATAACAAAATAAAAGATTCCTCCTTACCTTGCACGCGTGTGGTTTTACACCTGTATGCTTGAGCATATGTATCCTGAGGGAATAGAGCTTAGGCAGAGTTCTCCCACAAATGTCACATATAAACTCCCGTTTGACTCGCCCTTTCACGGAGGAGGCACCGGTCTCCTCTTCCCCAGCAGCTGCAGTGCTGGCCTCAGTCTTCCGCGTGTGGCGGACGAGGTGGGCTCGCAGAGAGGCCCCGTACTGGAATTCCTTTTTACACAGCTGGGAAAGGAAATACAGGACTTTAGTCTTTAATACTTCAAAGTTATGTCAAGAAGCGTAACTAAAGGTTTTAAGGGTAGTAGTATCATCAGCTAAGTCCGTCACCTGACTCCAACAGGCATTATATATTGGGTTTAATTACTAAGTGTTTAATGTTTTAGAATGCTCAAAAAGACAAAGACTAACAGACAAAAAACTTACTGGGCATTTATAATCTTTAGTTCTTTCATGTTTCAGTGTGTGCATTATAAGTGCATAGCGCCGCTGGAAGACCATTCCACACTCGGAGCATTTGTGCTGCGCTTCTAATTCATTATTTTCCGTGGTCTCTCTTTTGGGTTGTTTCATTTTTTTCCCTCTTTGTACCAGTTTCATGGCTACCTAAGTTGGAAAAAGAAACACTTGGATTAATTTTATCATCAACTTTACCTAAACCGACATTTTTCCCCTTGAGTGGCCACTATTCCTTCCCCACCATAGGGTCAGGCTTACAAACCACAAACAGCAGGAACTGTCCGAGAAAGTAAGATAACCTTCTGATCACAAAGAGAACAAAACCTGCCATACTCTGGCCATCCTAAATAGGGTGCTCAGATATTTTGATTGTATCAAAGTATCTGGATGCCTGGGCTCCTGCTGCCACCCGTAAAAGGAGACTAACGCTATAACCTCGATATACAAGGGAGTTATAAAGATAGCACATCAAGCATTGAGCGTAGAACCGGTCGTTCTAGTGTGAAAATGAGGTCTCACAAAACACCGCTAGAAATTAGCGATTCTAGAAATTAACAGCAAGATTTTAAAGCGCCAAGTGAGCGCTGTGCCAAGAACAAACCAACTCCTGCCCAATGCAGTAAATATCACCTACTACTAAGCAACAACAAAGACAAGACTCTCAAAGGGGGAAGAGTAAGAAAGGGGGTTCATAATTCAAATATTAAAACTGGTTAAGTACTAAACATTTGCCATTCCTGAGTGCTTGACTTTAAAATGTCAGTGCTCTTGAAACTTTTTTTTTTCCCTTTAAACAAACTGACCCCAACCTTAGCGCAGCATAACTGGATTACTGTGGCTTATGGCTACAAGAGAAGAATAGCCTCAACAAGTATAGGACCTCATTTCTGTAATGAGCAAAGATATTTATGTATTTGCCTATTATCAATATAGTCACATATCGGCTAAGAATTAAATTTCCAAAAGTTTTAGGAAGCAAATACACCTCTGTTTTACCATAAAAATCCAGAAAAAAAGATACACAAACTAAGTTAACTATACTGAGTTTTATGGAGAACTCCAAGCTTGAAGAAATTTTGTTGTGAATTTATTTTATGTAACTGTCGTATGTTAGAATTTACTTTGATTTTCAGTAATGCTGATTTCTCACAAAAGGAAAAAAATAAATAAAGCCAGACCTTGTGTGGAAACAGAAAATTGTATTTTCAGATCGGTCTGGCAACATGGGACAATTTGGCTGAGAACAGGCCTAAACAGATAGGAGATACCTGCTGAACTGCAGATTTGGGATTTGCCTTCATGCTTTGCAGTTTTTTCTCAATTCCTTTATGCAACCTGATATATCCACCCTCGCTGACAGACCGCTGGCGAAGCTTGCTTTTGTAGGTGTCATCTTGGCTGGAAGCTTCGCTTTCCGGCTGTGAAACAGCAACGCTCTGCTCTTGGCCAGGCCTGCTCTGCTTTTGCTCAAGTGCTTCGGTGGGGTCCTCGGAAGCGCTCTCTGCACCTCCTGCGCCGCCTTCCTTCTGATCTGCCTCGGCTTTCGCCCGTCCCTGCGTGTCCGTGGCTTCCACACGCGACGGCTCAGCCTGCACAACTGGCACGGGGCTGTGCGAGGCGCGCTCTACCGGCTCTGTTTTGACGTGAGCTCCAGTTGTGTCACGGTGCTCCGTGGGCTCTAAGAGGTCACCCGTGGTGGCCTCTGCAGGCTCTGGGGGAGAGGGATCCACCTGAAGTGCTGCCTCCTCCTCCAACTCGGCAGCCGAGGCAGCACCGTTGACCACTGCGACCGTCAGCACCGCTGGCACTGGCTGCTCTGCACCCTCCACGGGCTGCATCTCAACCTCGGGCTGCCCTGCTAGGTTTTGTATCGACTCCACTGTATGGATGTCTCCCTTTTGGTACACAGTGATTTGTTTCTCTTCCATCTGCTTGTGCACATGTTCACAGATTTCTAGGACCTCTGTCATGAAGAGGTGTCGGGCCAGCATGGCCACTTCTGCCATACTGCAGAAGTCAAAAGTTAATTCTGAAGTATAAGCAAATTCCAATAGAGGGAGAAAACTTGACTTGCAAAACCCTGCCATGAACAAAACAAGAGATTAGAGCAAATACAGATGACCTCAAATGATAAGAAAATATCCCAATCCAGGCACAACAGTTCACCTTTGATATGGCTAGGTCTGAAATTTAGGGTGAAATACACTTGCAAATAGCAGTGTCTTCACTGTACTGGGTCTCAACTAATTATCATTTATACAAAAGCACCCTCCTGCTCTATTTTTTTTTTACACTGAGTCAAGCCCAGACAACCTTTTGAATATTTTCACACTTGAATTCTCTGGAGATTGTTCTAAGATACTAGGAGGGCCACAATATTCTTGAAGCAGGTAAACCCTAATTTAATTGATATCTTTTGGACTTTTGCAAAAAGCAGTGAAGACTCAAATAATAACTGATGTGGCAGAGAGAAAAGACAATAAAGTGGTTAGTGGAAAAAAAAAACACATATAGATACAAAAGCTTAAAAATAAACACAGGGTGTAATTTTACAGAAGTTCACACTTAATTTGGGGGAACTTCTTAAGCACCAGAAATCCATTGTTCATGTCAAGCAAAGACAGACCCAGGTAGGGAACCAGTGAGAAAGCAAAGAAAAAGACATATCTACAATACTCTCCATCGCTAGAGAGATATTCTGGGAACATTCATTTTAAGAGTGTTTCCTATCTTTAAGGTACCAGAAGGGTTGAGAAAAGAACAGAAATATCTGTATATTAAAAAATCTTTGTATACTAAAACACAGTAATGATCTACAGAGATAGGATACAAACAGGTATGTGCTCAGCAAAAGAGCTCTTAGAGAAGCTAATGAATATCCCTTCTTTATTTATTCTAGCATTTCATTATGTTCCTTGTTTTTTGATGTCTGGGACTAATACAAGGAGAGCACATAAACAAGATAAAAAGGAAAAAGGTTTCCGGAAATTAAGAGATGAAATCCCATAGTCTGTTCAATATGGGAGATCGGATTATGCAAAACCAGAGTGATGACCATTTCAGCATTAAAATCAACACAAAATACTTCTGGATTAAAAGGAAGGAAAAAAAAAAAAAAAAGACAAGCGTTTGATCTTGAACACACAAAAGAAACTGTTTCAAATGCTGTAAACCTTACTTAGGATATTACAGTTGCTGTCTTTGCAACCCACAACTCACCTGACAGATCCACTACAGCTTCATGACTAGAGACAGCTCCCTTCTCGATGAAGAGCTCTCGGAAGTACTCGCTGTTGGCTGCCAAGACAGCTTTGTGCGCTCTGTACTCCTCTCCTTCAATGAGCAGAGTCACGTCACAGAACTGATTGGAAAGCCTCTGCTGATTCAGCTGGTTTAGCACTGACAGACAGTGTTTGGAAGAGGACTGCTTCACAAGGCCCTTACTGTCAACCTGTCATAAACAGTATGATGAAAACTTCATTACATTTAGACTGTACATTTTTAAGCATTTACGCAGAAACAAGGAAAAGCATTAGTTTCTGCAACCACACAGTTAGTTCAAGTCAATTTAATAAAGTGGCTATTTTTACTGTTGCTCTCTTTTCTATAAATGTTTCAAGTCTGTCCCACCCTCCCAACATACAGTTAAGACATTTGAATGCATTTTTCAGTGCTGCTCCCTGAAAAAAAAAATAGAAGTCTATACACACTCCTCAAAAATTGATTGTATAAGTACAGGCATTATTTATTAAAGAACAGACAGCGACTCCATGAGAATCCTGTATACGATGTATTACTACAAAATTTTTAATTCATTTTCCCTTGGGTACTATTTGTACAAATAAAGGGGAGTGTAATTTTTGACATGCTCATATATACCAATCGCCTGTTTCTGCATACCGGATATATTTGGCAAAATTTACGCCCTCTTCTTACTGCCAGATTATCACAAGAATAAGTATGTGATAAGGAAAATATGTAGGTAACTAAAACAGTGTTAACAAATGTCTTAAAACACATTCAGATATAAACAATGTCACTTACAAATACGAGCTCATGTTTTGCTATTGGCTTCTTCTTTGCAGACTTTGGGAATTCAGCTGTGATTGATGTTGTATTACTCAATTCCTCATCCGTTTCATTACTGTCTTCATGCGATTTTGCATCTAGTCCTAGTTCCTCTAGCATTTCAGAGGGATCTGATAGAGATCTAGAACGATCTAGTTTTTCCTGGCACTTGCTGCATTCTTTAATGTAATCTTTGACTTGCTTAAGAATACCTAATAAAAAAAATGAATGGAGCTTAATTAGGCTTCTGTTTTTCATTCAATTTAAAGATGTAATTATGTAATTGATTATCAAAACACATTACAAATTTATTAAGAAAAATAAAGCAAATCATCTACACTTCCTTCTTCTGCCTTCTTTTTATTAGTCCAGCCTCTCTATCATTCTCTTGCATGTGAATGCCATTACTGTAATCCACAGTTATTTTAGGATGTACACATTTAAGATTACTAGTTAAAGTAAACAATCATAGAAAGGTTCTGAGAATATTAAAGAAAAAAAAAATGTATTTACACGCAAACTGTAATATCTTGCATTTAGCTCCATGGAAGTGGATCTCAGAGGTCATCTTCACTGACAAGGACAGGAATTGGAAAGCTCACGTAAAGGAAGTTGCAAAATTGCAACCATGTTATACACAGTGACGCTCACAGCTACTGCTAACAACATTCAAGTCAACTGCTTGTAATTTGGACCCCTTGAGGGAGGGCAACTGGGCAAGGCTGCTGTCCACTTGTGGCACAAGGGGATTGTCATGACAGGCGAAACCAGAGCTCCCAAGGAGACGTGGCAAAGAAACGAGACAGTTAAAGGATGACGGTAGATGCTGGAGCAGCCTAATACTAACCAGGCAATGAGAGCCCAGCTGGAGGCCAGGAGAACATATGTTAAACTATGTGCACCAAACCCTTTTACACACACACACACACACACACACACACAGTTCTTCAAAGCAATGACATCTGTCCTGGAAGAATGGACTGCAGCTGGAGCAAACCCACTAAATTTTAGGATAGGGAAAACTAAAGCTAAAATGACAGATTTGCTGACTGGTGGCTAAAAAAAAAAAAAAAAAAAAAAAAAAAAAAAAAGCAGAAGGGGGGAAGCAGTATCTGCAGAAAACCGTCCCCAGGCAACTCAAAAGTGAGGAGTTTGTTTACTGGCTACATAATCCTAAAGGCTGAAGACCTCATCCAAAGGGAACACAGGTACGAAGCTACTGGCTCATCTAGCGAAGGCCGGGAATGGGGAACACTGATGCTGAATTCACTCCTGTTTCTAAGGGCTGCAGAATCTCTCAGGCCCCAGCAGAGGATCAGCCCTTCCACCTTCTTGTTGGAGGAAAGGGAAAGGCATAAGAAGGAGGGCAAAGTGCATGGAATAGACCTGCTAGTTATATGGATAAAAAACCCATGAGTTGGCCGGGGACAGAAAAAAAAAAAAAAAAAAGGTGTTACCAGGTTAAAGGTTGGAATAGATCACGTGGCATGAATGCCTGCTCCACACAAAGCATAAAGAGTTGAGAAATCTCTGCCCTAAGTGGTCAGTGCTGGGGTCAGGGCTGCGTTCCCACACACTCAGGAACCAAAGCTGATTTAAGAAGCCACAAGAAAACGCACCGACAAACGAGCGACGAGCAGAGCAGGGCCTATGCCTGAACAACCGGCGATGAGTGCAAGGGATGGAAGGCTTAAAGCCAGTTTTCCCTTCCCTCAGCAGGTGACGAGCTGAAACGAAAGCTCTTCGGCGCACGGCAGGACACCATTCAGGCTCCCCATGGGCTCCTTCCCGGCCTCTCTGCGAATATTCGCTTCCCCCAAAAGTAGAGAGGGGCTTGAACCTGCCCCTCGGGGACAGCGCCGCTGCCCTCACAGCCCAGGACCGCCACGCGGCTGCGCAAAAATAAATGAACGAGTGAAAAGGGGAAGAACGAAAGGCGAGGAGGAAGGAAAAGTAAGGAAGGGAAGAAAGACGAGAGGAGAGAAAAAGGAAGAGCGGCAGCTCTGCCGCGGCCGGACTCCCCCTCTCCCCACACACACACACGCCCCGCGCGCCGCCCAACGGCCGCAACGGCCGCGCGCCGCGGCTCACCTCGCCACCAGTACTTGTGCGAGAGCCCCTGCCAGGTCTGCAGGCGCGTGCGGTGCGCGCCGTCGGGCGCCAGGTGCGCGGCGCGGATGAGGCGGGCGCGCCGCTCGGCCTGCAGCACCACCTCGAGCTCGGCGAAGCGCTGCCGGTCGCGCTGCCGCCGCTGGTAGTAGAGGGTGCCGCCGCGCACCACGTAGCACGCGGCCGCCTTGCGGATCTTGCGCTTCGCGTTGCCCTCGGTGCCCGGCGCGTAGGGCTCGCGCTCGTTGGTCAGGTAGCGCAGGATGGCCAGGTAGCTCTCCTCGCTCGACATGGCAGCAGGAGGAGCGGGGCGAGCGCGGAGCCGGCCCCGCGGCGGGGGGCCCTGGGGAAGGCGGGGGCTGCTGCGGCCCAGGCCGGGCCGTGCTGACGGGCAGGCTCAGCCCTCGCCCGCCGCCCGCGAGCGTCCCCGCGGCGCCGCTCACATGCGGCGAGCCCGGGGCACGGGGGCTGCCGAGGGGCCGACCGGGGCTGCGAGCGGGCAGAGCATGCGCCGCCCGCAGCGGCAGCGCCCCGAGCTGCCCGGCGCCCGCCCCCCGGGCGCGGAGCGCGGCCCGCGGGCGGCGGCGCCGGCGGGAGCCGGGCCCGGGGGGGAACTGGAGTTTCGCGGCCAGCGGCGGCGGGAGGGAGGAAGAAGCTCGGGCAGCAGCAGCAACGGAAAGACAAAATGGCTGCTGCACAAGAGGAAGTGAGGTCAGAAGGCCGCGCGCTGGGGAGGGGAGGGGGGACGGGCGGGGGAGCCGCGTGCGCTCGGGCAAGGAAGTGGCGGCGGCCATCTTGGGAGCGGGCAGAGGGGAGGCCGGGCGGAAGGCACGCGGCGGCCATCTTGGGAGCGGGCAGGGCGGCGGCGTTGGAGCGCGCGGGTTGGTGAAGGCGGCTCCGAGAGGCCGGAGGGAGGCACCGACAGGGGCCGCGCAGGGGGCTTCGTGTCGCAGTAGCGGTGAGAGGTGACGGCCGCGCGGCCGCTGCATCCTGAGCTCCCGTGGGTGTTAACGCGCCAAGGCTCCGAGGGTGTTTTTTTCCCCTTACCTGTCACTTGCCTCGATTAAACTGCACACATTCAGTACCACCACAGGCAGCCCCACTGTGAGCCACCGCGCTTGGCTCAAGTGTAGCCACCCATGTTCCTTGTCCTTCGCAATAAGGCAAGCGCCCAATGCTCTTCAAAGCAGTTATAAGATAGCAGATGTATGAAGAGCCAAGCCAGTATTACAGTTTACTTTTAAAAAGCTGCAGCTGCTCAGCACAGTATAGTGAAAGCCCTGAAGGGGGTATTTACTCTGTGCAAGACTGTTTTGGATTCTGAAAGATTAACAGGTGACACCAATAAATTGTGAAGAATCTAATCCAGAAAATGAAGAAGTTGGTTTAGTCCCCTTCAGCCAGCAGGTGAAAGGACATTCTCTTGCCAAAACCACTACCATCAAGACAAGGGAACGTTTGGGCACGGTGCTTACCTACCTAAACCACATTGGAAAGAAACATGCTTCATAATCACTCATGCTGTTATCAGTACTGTAGTACATGCTGCAGATTAGACCATACTTTTGAGGAAAAGGGGCCCTACAGGGCTGAGCAGCTCACTTAGCTTAGTCAGCACCTATGGAAAAAGTACAAGACAGGACCCTTTACAGCCATCCTCTTGCTGACAAAAGCTGCCCACAATCAGTTGCTTTAGCTGCTGACCCAGGAGTTGCCTTAATCTTTCTGCATAACAGTCTTGTGGTTCACAAAACCATCCTTTTCTGAACCCATTTCAGCCTTCCACCTCTGTAACACTTCACAGCTATGCATTCCACAAAACAAGTACAGGAAAGTCACTTAGATGGTGCAGGAGTCCAAGATTCAAACTAAGTAACAACTGAGACATCCTAAAACCATCCACTGCATTCCAGTGAAGTCACAGTTCCCACAATGAAGAGTTCTAAGTAGTCAAGCATCTGCTTCAGAAATGTCATCTACATGTAGTAGAGTCCTGACAGTACACTTAATTCTTCATATCTCCAAAATGAGTAATATTTATTTTCAGTAATTACCAGGGCTTTAGAAACTCCTTTTTATGCCACTGGACTTAGATCTAGAGTTAAGTTAGTACTCATGCTGTTTTATCCTTTAGATAAGAACTGCTTCTTAGACTTCAAGCTGGATCTTCCCTGCTACCTGTGTCACTGCACCCATTCTGGTAGAGCAGACCTGAGGAACCCCATGTTTTATGGCAAGAAGTGGTTTTTTCAGTCTGTGAAAGCAGACATGGTTACTTCTTTGATTAACCCCCCAGTATCACACACGCAGCTGAACAGAACATGGCACAAGTTACGGAAGTTGGTCAGGTGTTTATTCAGCACAGCTAACAGTGTGGCAAATTAGCGCTTTCCACCAACACGGGGAGCAGAAACCTTCACTGGTTTCACAATCTTCTGCTTAGGTGCTGCCTTCGTGGGAGCCTGTAAAGAAACATTAAAATATGAGTGAAGAGAAACAATGTACTGGCATCCCTAAACTTAACGTGTCCACTTTTAAAATTCTCAACTGAAATGAGGTGATGTAGTGAAGGTATCCACATCATATCAGAATCACATGAGCCAACTGTTATCACACAGACCACTGCAAACCTGCAACACCCACAAAGTAATATAGTGCACTAAAGAAGTAATAACATAGTATGTGCTAGCTCTTATCAGTGTGTTGTGAGGGAGTGCTTAGCTAGTTGGAGATGTCATATCTGCTTCTAGCCAACAAGTCTTCTGTCACAAGCTTCTATACTCTCAAATGGCCTCTATCAAGACAGTGGTTTTATCATAACACTTATTCTCTTAAAAAAAAAAAGTTATATTGAGCTGTTCATGCATGTCTAACTTTAGTACAAATTCTTTCAGGAAGCTTCCAGGTGATAATGGATACAAAAAATGCTTCTTCCAAAAGCAAGTATCAATTTCCACTTAAGCCCCACAACAGCTGGTTGTTGTTACAACATGGCTTATTCCAAGCAAACACTTTATTATTTCTATTCAACTACTGTATCTCACCTTTGCAGTAGAAACTGCTGTTTTCTTAGTTGCCTGTTTAGCCTTCTTGGCTTCTTTTGCAGCCCTAATTCAGAGCAAAAAGAGTCAAATTATTCATGTCTACATTTTTTTTTCTTTTAAGTTCTTGGCTGTGAAAGGTCTAGAACATCATGTAAGGCAAGCATCATTTCAGGCTCATTGTCTGGCATTCAGTACCTCCAGAAAGACTGATACAGAGAAAACAGAACTAGGTACAACAAAGAAGTGTTTCCATAAAGGGAGAAGGCTAGAAGAGACCCCTCTGCTGATACCACATGTTGCTAAAATCAGCCCAAAATATGCTGATCTAAAGAAAACCACCCACCAAAAGCTTTAGAGTTTAAAGCTCTTCTAGAAAAAGTTTTTATAACCTTTGAAATGCCTGGCATGGCTCCAGTCACCCGATTTCTTACCTAATAGCTTGTTCCCTCTGCGCCTTTCGCACTTCAGGCTTCTGATTTCTCTTAGCCATAATCTCGGCTAAAGATGCACCAGTAATAGCCCTTTGAAACTTAACAGCACGGCGTGTGCGCTTCTTCTGTATCTCTTCCTAAAATGGCAGGAGAGGAAGACAAGAGATTAAAAGACATAACCAAAAGCCTAAAGACAAGTACAGCAACAGGTTGCCATTCAAATTGAAGCTATACAGAAATAGGATCTTACACCTCACTTTGGAGGTAATTCTAGTTTTCTGATTTGCCAAAGCACACTACTGGCTACCAATTAAAATGTACTTTCCTTTGTAGGTGGGATATATTAAAAAAAAAAAAAAAAAAAAAACAACAACAACAACAAACCCACACACACATATACTTTATGAAGAAATTCCAAAATTCAGCCATCTGCAATCCCCAGAAAAAACGGGGAATAGGGAATAAGGAAAAAGAAAAGGCTAGGATTGATGGAATCTTCCAAAGGGAACCAGCAATTCCCAGTTAAGTGGCAACACTGCCTTGAGCACTAGCATGCACTATCAAGCACCAACTTACTTTCTCCAAGTTGTAGAACCTTTGACTTGTACGCATACACAGTGACCTACACACATATACAAGAATTTCTAGATTGTTTTTGTTATGCAAATTCAGCCAGGAGCGCTGAAAATACCTCATGCTTCAGATCATGATTTATCTTTTGCATATAGTGACAGACACGTAAGAACAATCTCCAATTAAGCTGTAGCTCAAAGCTTTCTAGAAGATATATGAGCATTTCCCCTATCCTTTACTTTCCAGATCATCTGTTTACAAGGATGATCAGCACTCTGGAAGTCCCAAGAATTAACAACTCCAAATGCTGAACAGCATTACTCATCTTTGGTAGACATTTTCTTTTAAATCATACGCCATTAACACAAGTACTTAAAGCTGCCAAATCTACTGTGGTACTGAATGCCCCCCCCAACACTATAACATAGACACGGTGCTTCTGCTGAAGCAATTTACCTTCCAAACCTTTCAAATATGGACGAACACATGAACTGATATAAAGTGACTCACATATGCAGCATAACAGATCAAGATTCATCCTGGTTATACAGGTTACACTTGTGCTAACCTTGAAATCACCTCTTTCCCAATCAGACCCGTGCCCACATTATTCATTGGGAAAGCTCAGAGCAGTGTTGGTTGCTGCGTACTCACCGACTGCCCTTTCTTGTGCTTACGCCTGTACAGAACAGTCCAATTGATCTGACGGGGGTTTCTCTTGGAGAGGAATGCCGATTCACATTTTGCATTCAAGAACTGGAAAACCTAGGAAAGCAACTACTTTATGTAAGTTCCTGAACTCTAAGTTGACTTATCAAATAACTCTTTAACTCATCTTTCATCACTAACTTTTTCTTTAAATAATAGAGTACTGTAACCAGGAAGCTCTGTATTTTAAAACCCGATTTGAAAACTTTAGTGTATGAAACCTTATTTTATTAATAAAAACGATCTCCTAGAAGGCGCTCCATTAAATCAGCCTGAAGGAATTGCTTTTTGCACAGAAGGTGCAGAAGTATTAAGCTGCTATATTCCACTCTAAAAAGAACTGGTAGGTTGGTTATAATAACCCTATACAATATTTATAGCAGAACGGAACAGGGCTTTTGGATAGCGCACCCAAGCCCTTCTCGGAACACGACTCGTTGCCTCCTGCGCTGGCGCAGGGGCAGCACCAAGCGGACTGGCTCACTAGCAGCTACGCGGCCGCGGCGCCCGCCGCGGGCGCGCAGGAGGCCGAGCCCGGACCCCACGCGAGGCCGCCGCGGCGCGGTCGGTCCCCCTTCGCCTCACCTTGCCGTCGGTGCGGGCGTAGCGGCGCCCATGGCCCGGGTAGATCTTGTAGCCGCTGAAGCTGCACAGCTCGACCCTGTGCGGGAGAGAAGCATTAGCGGAAGGCGCGGGGCAGCCCCGGAGGCGGGCGCGACGCTGCCCCGCGGCCGATGGCGCCCGATAGCACCGCGGCGGGCGCCGCCGCCGACATGGCGGCCCTTACTTCATGATGGCGGCAGCGGCTCCGCGGCGGAGAAGGGCAGGGCATCATGGGAAACCGCCTTCTAAAGGCGCGCGCTGCATGCCGGGAGGCGCTGCGTCACCGGGCGGGGAGGGGGCGCTTCCCGCGGGGAGGGGCGGCTCTCGCGGAGCGCCGGAGCGGCTCTGACCTGTTTTATTTTTGTCGTTTTCGTGGTTCTCGCCTAAAATCGTCGCGGCCGTCCTGCGCGCCGGGGCATTCACCACAAAAGGGGGAAAAAAAAAGCCACTATTCCACCCCCGCGGTCAGGATAGCCAATCGGCGCCTGGCGCCCCGTTGCCTGGCGTCGCTGGCAAGCGGCGACGATGGCGGCAACAGGAGCGGCGATGGCGGCGGGGCCTGAGGCGCCCTCGCCGGCTGCGGCGGGTAAGGGCAGCGCCGAGGGGTGCAGTGGCGGCGGGTTTAACGGGGCGGCGCAGGCAAGGGGGCGCGCGCGGAGGGGCTCGCCAGGGTGGCCGTTGGGCACCGTTAAACGGCCGCGGCGCGCAGCGCACCCTGGGAGTTGTAGTGCGGGGAAGCGAGGGCGCGGGCCGGGCTGCGCGGCCGCAGCTACGAGTCCAGGGAGACCCCGCGGTGCCCGGTGTGTGGGGGCCCTCCCCGCCGCAGCCGGGGTTGGGCGCCGCACCGGGCCCCGTTGCCTGCAGGGGCGGGCGGGGAGGGCCTCGGAGGCGGCACCCGCCTTCCGTGCGCCCCTCTCTGCCCCTGAACGGGAGCTAGGGGCGACCGGGGATGCTGCCGAGGAGGCCTCAGGGCTCCGCGAGCAAGCAGAGGCCTGAGCGCGACTTGCGAGTTTCTGAGTTGGGTTGTCCTCGCGGCTACTGACGTACGGATCTGCCGAAGCCCTAACGTGCGATCTTCATTATTTCTTTTTCCTGGGTATGAAGAGCCCCCTGGAAAATCGGCTAGTTCTGTGATTAGAGAGGCCCCCGTTTTTACAGACATGGTTGTTTAAATAAGAAAAGTGCAGTACTTTTTCTCCTGAACGTTCAAAAATTTTGCTCACTGGGTGTTGCTGCCCTTTGTGTGGACTGTTGTTAGTTTGAGAAGGAAATCTCATCAGAGACTTTTTTTAAAATATATATTCTCTAGTTGACAAATCCGTGCACTAAAAATGTGTCTCTCCATCCTAAGCTCACACAAACTGTAAGAGTCCTTCATATATAGTACAAGAACTGGGTATAAGACTGCCATTCTAAAACATGCTGCATAAAGAGAGCAGGAAGGACTGTACTGAGCGTAGTAGGGATAAGCAAGCACTAGTTTATAGGGGTGGTATGCAGAATACATAGCAGATGATGAGCATATGGAAACGATTATTTGCAGATAACCTGGTTGTTCAAGCTCCCTGTAGATGACAATTCTTTTTCCTTCTAAGTCTCTGTATTAGTAGTTTTTGGCTAGAATACGTTACTTGTCTGTTCCATTAATTAAATGATATGCTAACGTATTGATAATTTGCTCCCACCAAACATCATCTGTAGCAGGGCTATAGGAATGGATTCCTTATTCTGACTTTTTCCCTGGAGGTGTTACTGGGCTGTGTAGCATTTATCCTACTGTTGGAATCAAGAGAAACAAATACCAAAATCCTAAAGCTAGATGCAATTAAGCCTTTGGACATTGAAGTCTTAGAGTGGAATCACTGGCTCTGAATTGGACACATTCTTCACCTGATAAGATGGTTACATACACCAGTTTGCAGAAGTCAAACAGCTAAAAAGACGCATGCCTTAAAATAGCTGGTAGAAAACCATGAAGAGAGGGTTTTGAACCCCAAGTTTATTTCTTCTATTGAATTTAAGCATCTTAGTTGTGATAACAGAGAGGGGTCAGTCGTGGTCTGAAAGCTCTTTGAGTTCACTTACATGGCGCTGTCAAAGTGGAGCCAGAGTTTGTTTGTTTTTGAGACAGAGAAAAAGGATAAAGAGGAAACTGCAGGCTTTTATTCAGAAAGATATTCTTTATTATTCATGATATGTAAGGCTGGTGTTCAGGTTTTCCTTCAGGCTATTGCGTAGGTATTTCACATTTCCAAATTAAGTGCCTTAATTTTCAAATATTTTAGCAGAGTGTTTAGTGGAACTCTCTAGGAAGGTGAAATGTTTAGGTTTTGTAGGTTGTTTGTTTGTTTTTAGTAGATGTAGTTGCTCTTGTGCATGGAGTGTGATCCTGCAGACAAGTACTAGTGAGTACTAGGCATGTTCTGAGTTTGCCTCTAAGCAGGACTTTAGAGAGTGCTTCCACTCAAATAGGTAGAGGTCAAAGAACTGCTCAAAACCTGCAGCATGGAAAAATGTAGATACCTTTGAAGCTTTAAATTTAGCTTTAAATTTCATTCTTCCTGCTTCAAAGACTCAGACTGTTACTGGTATGCCCAGGTTGCACTGGATTTCTCTAGTGGAACAGGAATGGGATCCACATCTTCCATTAATTCCATCAGTTATTTAATACATTTGACCTGAAATAATGAATTTGTTTCAGTTTTATGATACGAATGAACTTTCTTCACTAAGTAAATTATCTGTATGGATTCTAAAACAAATCTCTTTAGCTTATTTTGCACCTTTAGTGTATGTTCTCATTTATTCTCAAGTGCTCAGGATTTTTTATTTTTTATTTTTTTTCTAAGGCTTGGTCATTAACTGGTCAGGTCAAGGATTGCAAAAACTGGGTCCAACTTTACCCTGTGATGCTGATACTCACACTCTAATTCTGGACAAAAACCAGATAATTAAATTGGAACACCTGGAAAAATGCAGGAACCTGATGCAGGTAAGTGTTACTAGAATTGAATTTCCTATGAAATATTGGAACTGTGATACTAATTAAAATGCTCCTGTTTTAGGGCCACATCTTGTAATTGAAATCAGTTAGCAGTTGCTCTCTTCATAGAAAAACAAATGATGCTAACTGAAATAGAAAATCTTGTTTTCTGTGCAGCCCTACCATTGACAGTGGTCCAGGCTGTTACTCAAATAACTAAAAGTGCACTCAGTAAAACCTTATGGTGGGGGTGAGAAGAGGAACACTTAAAAAGGCCATTGACAACTCTAACAATTTAGACACTTTTTTTTTTTTTTTTGCTTTTGCATGCTTGATTTTTATAATGTTAGATGTAGCTTAATTTAATTATCTTTTGTAGGTCTAAGTATGGATACACACTCTTTCCCTTTGGGTCTGAATCTTCACAAAGGAGTAGGATTAGTTACTAGAATTTGCACAAAGACAAATTGTTTTAAAATATTTCATGAAGTATCACCCTAGAAAGAAAACTTCTATCAGTGGTGCTGCATCCTGCCACTGGGATTTGGCTTCCTCCTGTGTTTTGCATGCTTTATAAATTAATCCTCTTCAATTTCCCTTTTTTTGCCCATATAATTTGATTTTTGTTTTATTACTTTTCCAAATAAATTCTTATTCTCCGTTTATAAAAATGAAATAAACACTAGCAGTTGTGAGTAGCCATTTTACATTACATTCAGGATAGATCTGGACAGATGTGGAACAGGATGAAGTGCAAATAGCAAATACAAAAATGTGAAATGTGTGTGTGCGTTCTCTGCTTTCTCATTAACCTGTCAAATCATATAAGCCCTGACATTGCTAGTGCTTATACTTAATCATAATACCGGCAACAGTCCATTTAAATTAATAAGGGTGCTAATGTTAGCAATATTTAGCATATGCATGATGCTTGCAAAAATCAGAGTATCGTCCCCCAAAGACAAAGCTATGCAAATCCAAGTAATTATCACTGAAAGTATGATTTCTTACTGCAAATAGTGCAATAATTTGCAAAATGGCTTGGCAATTCTGTTTAAAAAACTTCTTTTAATATAAAACAATTAATTTAATTTTATTAATTTCTTTCTTAATTTTATTATTAATTTTGTTTCTTTAATTAGATAATGCTAGGAGGAGGATTTCTCTAAGTGTGAGTTGTGAAGACAGTTTTCTTTTATCAGTAATTTGTTTCCTTGCTCTTGTCATTTCTTGTGCCTGCGTTATTGTTTGCTTGCAAATGGAAAATACAGATTGAAATAATTTCTCTTGGAATGTTTTTTTAGCCACTAAAATAAAAACTGGACTGCTTTGTAAAGCCTAATGGTTGAAACTGTTTCTTCTGTTTGTGTGTCAATCTGCAGCTATCCGTGGCGAACAATCGTTTGGTCCGAATGATGGGTGTATCCAAACTGACCAAGCTGAGGGTGCTGAATTTGCCTCATAACAGTATTGGTTATGTGGAAGGGCTGAAGGATCTGGTGCATCTGGAATGGCTGAACTTGGCAGGAAATAACCTGAAGGTAAAGTATGTCTTGTCTATACAGTTTCTAGAATCTGTTTTGTGGAAATTTGAAAAAAGGCGGAGAAGAACATTTTTACAAATTTGTTCCACTTCAAAGAAATCTGTATTTTTATTTTTGGTTTTCATGGAAACAATATTTAAAGCTCTGTATCTACGAGTATATGAAATTTAGGAGGACAAAATTTGGAAAAGAATTATTTAGGTGTAAAAAGAAAGTGATTTAATATCAAAATGTAATGAGATTGGCAACATTGTCTGAAAACAGAAAAGTAATCATCTCTTTAAAAGCAAACTGTGTAGAAGCATGGTCAAATTCATTAGTTGGAGGGTTACTTGTGCAGTATTTTTTAGCTTCCAGAATTATTTCTAATTGCTGATATCTGTTTAAGGGCTAAACAAAAGTACAAGACTTGCTCTTATTGACTTTATTTTTTATTTTTTAAAAAGGCCATTGAACAGATCAATTCCTGTATATCCCTTCAGCATCTTGATTTGTCGGACAACAACATATCTCAGTTAGGAGATCTCTCCAAGCTTATGTCTCTAAAGGTAGTTGCTATTTTATATCTGTTTTTGTGGCATTCTTTGCAAAAAGATATTTGCTTGGAATATTGCTGCCTGGTAAAGCACTCATCATTCAGAAATCACCATAACCCTCACACAGAAGAACATGAGAATTGTTTCTTGTGTTGTTTTTTTTAAATATACTACTTGTAAAGGTGAATACACTTTAATTCTGTGAGTTATGATGATAAAGTTTTGCTTTAAAATGTAAAATGCATATTTTTTCCTCACTAGAATACGAAAAAAAAAACACATAGTTTTGATGGCACCATAATTCTTGTTTAGTTTGTATTCTGCACATTAATCAAACAAGCATACATTTCATCAGCACATTTTTATTTTATAGACTCTGTTACTACATGGAAATATTATAACCTCCCTTCGTACAGCCCCTGTTTGCCTACCTCAGAATCTGACTGTTTTTTCTTTGGCAGAAAATGAAATCAGAGACTTAAATGAGGTAAGACGTAGAAGATGTAAATGGGCTCTCTGCTTTGAAATAACCCTTGCTTGGCCTTAAACCTGCCTTTATTACTATGATTATTATTATCCAGGGATGTTGACAGTATACTACGTTCATAGAATATTTTCAGTGATTGCCTAGAGACTGAAAGCTGAGCAGCTGCTGGGGCTATCTGCAGATTATCTGCTCAGAACAGAAGTTTAAAATGCACTTATCGCAACTGAACTTTGAGGGCTCGTGTCTCATTTTACCCCTTTATCAAGCACTGCGTAAGGGAAACAAATATTCAGCCTGTATGAATATATATGTATCTCCATTGGGAGATGGTGGTGGTGGTATTTTAAATCAGAAGTAACCAAAATTGACAGACTTCTGTGTTGGAAGAACATCTTACTTTTATGACAGATTTTCCCTTTAAAATAGGGTAGTGTTTCTCAGCTTTTTGGTATGCCTTGATTTTGTCAACATTTCTATAGCTGCTGTAGTGACCTGGAATAGTAGAAATACTATAATTTTCTACACGTCAAACCATCACCTATGTTTTAAGAGAAGGTAATACTTTACAAGAGCTATAGTAGTTACAGGAGAATTAATAGGAAAATCAATAGGCAGTAGTTGATAGGCACTTTGAAAATGTTCATGTTTAAGAAGCAAATTGATTTTCAGTGTGTTTGTAATTATCGTGTGAGATGTTTAGCCCTAACCAGCAAAACTGTGGTACGTTCAGTAAGCATACGATTGTTCTCTTCCGTTAACAAAGACTCTTTATGTTCTGCAGGTTTCTTTCCTGGTTTTGAGAAATCACATAGTCCATCATGAACTTTAAGGTTCAGACACCAGCTGACAATGTATGGCCTATAGTCGCTTTGACTATAGGCCATACATTGTCAGCTGGTGTCTGAACCTTAAAGTTCTTGATGGATATGTGATTTCTCAAAAGGAAAGGTAACATCATGTTTTTAAAGTATTGGATGGAGTCTGGCTAAGCTGAAGTTCTGTTTTTATATAATAAAAAATAGTAAAGTGAATATGATATAAAATAGTGTTTGTCTTGCTAAGGCATGCATGAGAAACAGCCCAATGAATATTGTTGCTGTTTTGAGATTTTTCATCTGTTTCACTGGAATTATTCTGTAAAACTACAAGTTTGTTTAAGCGGAAATAAAAAATTGGGGGATATTTTATTATTAGACTCAAAGTAAGACTTTAACAAATCGGTATTAAATTATCAGCAGCCTGTTATCCCTTCCAAGTTTACAACCTCTTTGACTTTGTAGATTGAGGAAAGTCTGCAGATATTAAAAGTATTTTCTTGGGAAATGATAAAGCGTGCTCTTTTGTAAAGTATCTGACTTGTGGGTCTATTTTCAGATCTAGGGTTTCTTTTAAAAAATAATTTAACCAAATGAAATGTAACCAGTTAAATTTACATTAATTTTTGCTTAATCATTTTGTCAGTACCATATGTGTGTATATATATGGCAGTAGAGATGTCATGTTAAAATTCTTGACTTCAAAACAGTCCAACTATGTTAATTTTCCCAGAAAATATCATTATGCAGCATTAAAGCATTCTAGTTCAATATATGAGCAGAGTCCAAGACCTACTGCCTTGTTTTCCAAATTAATAGAAATTAACTTTTTGGTTAAAGACAAACCATTCTTATTTCTATTTCACCTTTTGACAAGGCTCCCAACCAAAGTCAGGAGTTTTATGACAGGCATTAATGATGATTATTTTTCTCCTTACTAGCTTAAAGGCAGAATGGCTCTACAGTCAAGGAAAAGGAAGATCGTATCGACCTGGACAGCATGTTCAGTTAGTCCAGTACTTGGCAACTGTTTGTCCTCTTATATCTGCATACGGTCTTCAGACTGAAGAGGATGCCAAGCTGGAAAAAATATTGAGTAAACAAAGGTGAGAACTTTTTGTTTCTCTATTGTTAGAAAGCTTGCTTGGGAGTCTAATTATGTGTCTCATTTTGCGTTGGATAAAATAATATTTCCTGTGAAGTGTTTAAAAAAGTAATGATGACTGCAGAAGGGAAGGAGAATGAGGTCACAGGATGTAACCTAGAAGGAGCTGAGAAGCCAGACAGTAGCAGAAAGCATTTTTCTGCTTGCTGGACCATCTAGAGGCATTATTTTTCAATCTGTGCTCTATCAGACATGGAAGGGGATTTTTGGTGGGGCTGTGATTAAAACAAAAAATATACTGAGATTCATCCCACACAAGAAAGTCAGAAAACTCTCTTTTTACTGTAAGTTAAGACCATTATGGTAGGCTGCATGATTAGCTGCTTTGTTGCTGGTGCTGTTTGTGTGTTTTTTTGTTTGGTTTAGAGCTAAGGTTGTCCTTTGAGGTACACTGTTCCTGATATTGTACTTGAAGTACAGGAGTATTGTAGTTAGGGGCAGAGTGGCAGCTCAGCCAAAAGGACTGGCCTTGAGAGTCTATAGAAGAAGCTGAAGTTCTTGCATGTTGCAGGTGTGCATGGGGTATCTGTGGGGAAGTTGCAGAAAGTGTTGGGGCAATTTCAAGGAGAAAACTGAAAAGTGTGATTATGTTCTTACTCTGCTCAGTGACGTGCTCTTGGGAAGAATTCAGAAAGTTGGCTTGTAAGATATGACTTTTGATTTTCATTTTTAAGGTTTTAAGACAGTCGGGCTTTCTGACATCTAACTCATGATATTTCAATTTAGCAGTATTGAAACAGCCACTGTCAGATTGTGGAGGATGATTGCAGCTTGCAGTAATACTCTTTTTTGTCAATTAGTGGTAGGATTTTGTTGTCGCCTTCCGCCCCCCCAGTAATAGTGATACCTGCATTCAGTTATTTTCAAATATAGAAGATGTTTCCTCCATTATTCAAACTCTTCTATAAGTATAGGCATAGTGTATCCTGCAAAATTCTCTTAAAATATCTGCGTACTTTACTTGTGCAAATAACTACTTTATCAGTACATATGCAGAGCTGCATTAAGGTTGTGTGGGGTTGTGTTTTGTTCTGGTGCATGTACTTGTAAGAAGGTGAAAGGAGCGGGAGGAAGGAGGAGCAGGAGCAACCTAAAACATCCGAGACCTGTAGCAAGAAGACAGGTTGTGTGAGTCTCTACTTTGTGAGTGGTCCTGTTAGAGAACCCTACACCTACAACATACTATAACTAGCCTCTTAGAAGGGTCTGATCACGTTTTTCTCTCGATTAGTACTTTTAGATGATTTCTGTGCCAAAAAAAAAGTTTTAAAGAAATATAAAATCTATTGGACCTCTGTGCTTAGGTTCCACCAGAGGCAGCTGATGCATCAAAGCCAAAATGAAGGACCACCTACATCTTCCACCCCCAAGAAAGCTCAGCCAGTTGCATATGAACACAGCAATCCAACCCAGCCACCACAGACAGTTCTTGAAAGTGGTAATGTGCAAACGTTCTCCTCTTTTCTTACATGTGGAGATTAACCCCCCTTTTTATTATTTTTCTTTTTTAATCTAATTACCTTATGGAGAGAATTTCAAAACAAGGCCCTGTTATCTTTTAATTTGGGGAGATTTTGAACTGAAGGAATACTTTGTTTTCTAACACACTTTATATTTCACACTTTTTCACATCTTGAAATGATAAGAAGATTGTTCTTTAGGTGATAAATGAAAGCCAGTAAGCTAAAAAGTTGCTACTTTGACTGTTGCATCTGATTAAAGTGTAATTCTTCTGAGGAAGGCAATTTGCGCAGTTTACTGTACCTGGTATTTATAAGGTTTCTGGATTTTACTGTGATAAGTAATTATTATCCTTAATGCTACACAGTAATGACTATGATTATTAGCATTTTAAATCCTGCTACTTAGCTATCTAGGTGCTTATTTAAAAACCAAATATGAATCTCTATGGATTAAAGGAGGATACTTTGTTGAAATACTATGTGATTTTTTTTGAGTATGGCTTTCTGCCTGTCTAGAACCTGTCGTCCAGAAGAATTCTTGGGTTGGACCAAGTGCCAATGATGACCATTCCTATGCAGTAAAGAACACTTTTCCTCTCGAAAGAAGCTGTCACAAGGAGCTATACCTTGAAGATATACAGACTGATGAGGACAAACTAAACAGCAGCCTTCTATCCTCAGAGTCTACTTTTATGCCAGTTGCTTCAGGATCGTCTCCAGTGTCTCCTACTACAGACCCCAGGCTGCATGGAATCAGCCTGGACCTAGAAGATGATGGTGAAACAGTAGCTGAATCTGTGAAAGATAGGGAAGAAGCCGCTACCCAGCAAGAAGGAACTTCTTGGGTTGTTTGCCAAGAGCACTCCAACAAAGCAGCAGAAAGTGTGGAAACTCAAGAGACCGTTAAAGAGAGCAAATTGTTGCTGTCTCCTGATCCAGTAACACCTAAACTGACTGCTAACAGCAGCAATAATTTAGCCCCCTCTGAAGAGCACGTTCTGCACGGCCACCCCAGCGCATCACTAGGTGCTGAGCCAGTAGTTACAACTCTTTGCCCTGATCAGAGCGCAGGAGAAAATTCTGATGCATCATCCGCAGCTAATCAAGGTGCAGCTGAACTGCAGCAAGTGACTAGAGCAGCTACAAAGCTCCAAGCCTGCTGGAGAGGATTCTACACGAGGAACTACCATCCCCGAGCCAAGGAGGTGCGGTATGAAATTCGGCTAAGCAGAATGCAGGAGCACATCGTTTGCCTTACCGATGAAATAGAAAAGTAAGTTGAGGTCTGTGTGTGTTTTCAAATCTGAATAAACATGACAAGTGTTTCAGAATAGGTATAAAATGATCTCAATATAACTGCATATAGCAGCTCCTAGTAGCAGGAATGAAAGACTGTGGCATCATTGGATACATAACATACACGTGGACACGCACATAACTGCTCATCTTCTCAGATGAATGTGTGAATGGGTTGAGTTAGAAGAAACATTTCTGTTCCTCTGGAACCAGGACTTTGATGTTTTTAGTGGATAATCACAATAACAGTTGTAAAGTGTGACTTTTGAATTTTTTTTTCTTGACTTGTCTCATAGAGGGTCTCAAAATTAAACTTCCAGAGTTATTCCGCTGTCAGTGATGAGAGGGGTTCTCTCTTCCTTGCATGGTATTATCATTATGATTGTTATCAAAGTTTATTTGTAAGACATAAATTGAGGATTTATTTAATATTGCATATTGATGACAAATTGCAGTAGTAGCTAAATGTTTGACTCTGCGCTATCTTTCAAGAGAGCTGTTCTGTGAGCAGTTTTTTTTTAATGTAGACTCATTGATCTTGTTATCCAGATGTTGCTTACTTAAGCTGTATATCTTTGAATGTGTGTTCTTGTAGACTAAGAAAAGAAAGAGAGGAAGATAAAGTTCAAAGGCTTGTACAGGAGGAGGCACTCAAATTTCTTTGGAACCAGGTAATGGCTTTAGTCCTCTTATTTTTGCCCTAAGAATGAGTTCAAAAAACTTTGCTTCATACTGCAGATATTGAGGTGCTAATGAATACGTTTGGTTCTTAATGAATAAGGTTTCTCTTGGGACAGCCTCAGTAGCTTATTAGGATGCAACTGCCAAATTATTATCTTCTTGTATTCTGGTGGTGGCGGGGGAAGCATTTAGATGTGTGAAACAGGAAACTCTGTGTTTCTAAATGCTAGAATATAGCTTGGAAGAAGAAGGACAAAATGTAAGGAAAGTTAAATAAGCTGAGTAGAAGCAGGAGGTAAAATGGGACTGTTAGACATCCAGGATGAATGAAACAAACTGAGTGCCAAGCTGTGTTGCCTGTGGACAACTTGGTTCTCAAACAGAAAAAAATATTAACGTATCCTTTCATTACATGTTGTGTTTCATAATGGTATCCTTTTTATCCTTTACAGGTTAAATCTCTTCAACAATGGCAGCTTTCAGTGACCCAAAATTTAGGTACTTCTTGGCAACATGGAGTCCCTTCAGCCAATACTTCTTGTCCCTCAGAACCATCTATTCAATCATCCGCATTTGAGCAAGAAACCTCGCCAGATGTTAGCAAGGTTAATCCTTGCTGCTTAATCCCACCTAGCGATGCTCCTCAGGAAAAATCTTTACTGCAGTTCCCAGATTCTGGTTTTCATTCTTCTGTGGCTGATCAGGCTTGTGCCAGTGACTTGTGTAGCTCTGAGAAGAGTTTTACAGAAGAAGCTGAGAGCTCTCTTTCTTTGGAAACAGTAAAACAATGTGACAATTCTGTTTCAGAGTATCTTTCTGATGTGGAGGATGGCCAGGGGGAACATGGGGAAAGTAAAGAGAGCTCTAATAGTGAGCAGGACAGCAGCCTTCTGCAACAGTATTTGAAATGTGTTCAGCAGCTGGAGGAGGCTGATGATGGCATAAACTGTGATGATGGAACAGAGGGGAGTGACCCACAAATTGGCATTTCATCAGAAAAACAAGATTTTTCATCTGATACTGTTTCTGTAGATGTCCCCCAAGCTACTACTTCCCCTGCACGAGGTGAAATCAGTCAGACACCAGAAAGCTGCAAGCTGAATTCAGGAATAGTAGATGGAAAGCAAACAGACTGTGATTCTTCATTTCAGATGCGGCATGTCGGCGTTGCTGTATAGTCAATTCAGTTGCATGAAGGACAAGGGATTCCATTTTTTTTTTCTTATTCTTTTCTCCGTTTATACAAAACTTGCATTTTTTGTGCGTGCTGATTTGGATTTTAGATTTCTGTTACCAATTTATGTTTTCATTATCATTTTACTAGTCTTGCTGAAACCTGGCACTAACTATGCTAACCTCAGATCAGCAAAGTTCTTCATGAGGGTCATGATGCACTTTATTTTCACATATCTAAATGGTATCTTAATAACTGGGTTCCATGTAATAAATTCTGAAGACTGTGGGGATATTTACTGTAAACTCAGTTCAGTGAATGTGTTAGTAAATCTTTGATATATTTTTCTTTTTTTTTCCTTGAAAAAGCAGACTTGAATTCTTACTGTGTGAAAAGAAGGAAACAATATGGGAAGGAACTGAGCTAATATATGCAGTCTGTGCATGTATGGACACAACCAGAGGAAAAAGATGAAAGCAGTTGCCTTTCAGGCTTTTTTTTTTTTTCCTATACTTTTACTAAAGAGCATCTTTGCCAGTGTTTCAGAGCTGGGTTTCCTCAAGGCGAGGTTCCAAAATAGTGACATTATTTTGTCCTTGAGCTGAAGTTTTTGGCAAGGAATTAGGTTAGTTAGGGGCACTGAAATGTCTTAAAGGAGTCAAACACTAAGGAACTTCAAACAGATTTTGGCCTTTGTTTCCCCTGGGGTTAGGTTTTCCTTTCAAAAGGAAAAAAACTTTCGAAAGGAAAATAAGACTTCTTCCAGGTTCTTTTCCAGGTAAGACTAATAATGGAAGTAGTGGCAGGTTTTATTAAATAAGGGTTTCCAAAGGGCTTGTGAGCTGGGAACACAGTTTTCAAGACTGCCCTGCAGTGTCACAGTAGCAGACTTGGTGGCATGTCCTTGGCCTCCAGGAGGATGCCGCTGTCATGCTGGGACTGGGATCTGCATGACTTCATGTGCTTGATGCATCACAGCTCCTTCAGCTACATGCATTAAAAGGAAATGTCACGAGTAAAACTATTCCTTGCCATCTCCGCTGCTTTTTTTTGTTTGATTGTTTATTTGATTTTTCTCCATACATTCACTATTTGGCATTCTAATAAGATGTAGATAAAAAGCTGCGTTTCTTGTCTGTTGGTGAATGTGCTAAGCTAACCAGGCTATGCTTTCCCCTTAAATTTTAGGTAAGTGTTAGTGTGTGCATTTTGCTTTGCCCTTGCTATATTCTTTTCATTAAAAGTGATCAGTTACTTTAGTATACCACAAAAGTGAGAGGGGAAATCTCTTTTGTCATATAATTGGTAATGGATGTTTGCAAAAGAAAAATCAAGTGACCTAGAGAAGTCACCACCTCAAGTTTTAGTACTGCATTTCGCAGTGTGAAAAACTGATGCCTCTACAGTTTTTGTGTTAATTCCTCTGAGGTCAGTAATGTCAATCATAGAAATGCAGATATGAAGGGTCATATCCTAACTCTCTGAATCCATGGATTTTATCTTTTGGTGCTACTGTGTCACTGAAATCAACTAGTGCTTTTTTAAAGCAACTCTTCTGACCATAGTCCCATGCAAAGTTGTTTAATTACTGTGAAAGCCTTGTTTTCAGTTCTGAGCTGAAATTCACTCCTACTCAAGAGTTTGGTTCTTGATAAGGCCAGCGTAATGAGTCCTCAGAAACAGCTTTCACAGAGAACATACGTGTCATGTTGGACTTTTACCAGCTATGTGCCCAGCTCCAAGTGCAGTTCACCTGGAGGCAATAAAGCTTGCCTTTGTACATACAGTAGCCATTAGCCGTCCTCTCTTCCTGAAAGTTCAAGAAGATGAACTTCTCAGGAGAGTAGTTACTGCAATCGAGCTGACATCTAACTGCGATTAGCATGGAGGAACTTTGGAAAAAATGGAGATTTTTAAGGTGCTGCATTTCCAACTGAGCCGAGTGCATGGTGTATTTGTGGGGCAGCAGCATTCATGACTAGACTGTAGGGCAGGGCTGTGCAGTGCTCTGTTAATCGGGAGATTGGGTGCTGGGAGTGGTGTGGTTGCATTAGGGTATCTGGGCAGGCTTCACGGGTGAGCCCTTGTCCTCCTGAAGGACATCAAAGTTTTAAATTGGCCGGTTTGCAGGATTTGCCTCTTCAAGAGCCTTTCTCTGCTTTGTTGAGAGAGAAGTTATTTCTGTCTGTGAAACAGCTGCCGGGTCAGACTCTGGAGGCAGTAGCTGGGTCGAAGGAACTGGGAGTTCTCACTCTAGTTTCTAGTTCTCTCTTTTAGAGTGCTGGATTGGCATGTGGAAGATAGGAAAAAAAAAAAAAAAAAAAAAAAAAGATTGCTGCCTGGGTAGAAATAGCACTCAGTGAAGACACTGAGGCACTACAAATGTATTGTTGTTTTACCTTAGTGGCTCTCTGCTGCAAAATTAGATAGAGAAGAAGCAGTTTCAATTTTTGAAAGTGTCAGAGGGTTGTAATTTGAAAAAGGATTTTTTTAATGGAAGCCTGAGAAGTTTTATTAACTTTTTTCTCTGTTCATAGGGCTAACAAAAACAAATGCATGAAGGTTTATTTTAGGTAATGCCTGGATCAGCAGTTGGCTTTTCCGACTTGTAGTCTGGTATATCTAAAATTGATTTTGTGAAACTACAGAAAAAAATCTGCCAACATACTCAGCTTTATCTTCTCATTTTTGGGCAAGCTTTGAAATATGAGAGACCATTTTCTGATGTTGTGAAACGTATTTTGCATGTGTAGAAGATCAGTTGTCTAAATATAGCATATAGAAATCATATAGAAAGATAAAATTTTGGATCCATTTCTATCGGGTTAAAAGTAATTGCTTTGTACATAAATATTTTTGTCTCAACCATTAAAAGGACATGTAGTGAAAGAGATAACGAAGGTATACATGAGAAAAACAAGTAATTAAATTTGATGTGTTCTTAAAATACAGCTTTTTTGAGTCTGCACTAAGCTCTCAAAGAATAATGTTATAGAAGTATCATAGTTTTAATTTGTGATTTTAATATTTATTCCTGTTTGTCTGAATAAGATTTTTCTTTAAGTAGGTAGTACTTTTCCTTGAATATACACACATTTCCTTTTGGAGCTGGAGGAAATTTTGTAAAGGAATCAGAAGGCCTAACATGAAAATCTATGTCTGTAACTTTCCTATTACAAAACCTGTCTTTGGTACTTTCCTTTTGCAAAGCTTCTTATTCTGCAGAAGATTGTGTTTGCTGTTAAGGATTACTTGTCAGGCAATGCTGTCAGCTCTGCCACTGGTACGGTTTAACTGCTTCCTTATTTGCTTCAATTCGATTGGACAAATTTGCACAGATAGCTCAGACTATCTAAAGTGTTAAGCCAGCAAAACTCTCTTTTTTTTTTTTTTTGTCCAGAGTGAGGTAGTTGGCACACACATGGCTTTGAGTTAATCTGTGGCAGAAATGACTCTTTGACCTATTTAGAAGGTGGGAGAGAGGGGAAGAGAGAAATGCGTTTTTGTTGTTTGTTTGTTTGTTTTGTGTTGTAATTTAGGTAATCAGTCTTTATTGATGATAATATCAATTCCATTATGGTTGCTATTTGTCTTTTCTTTCTTTCTTTCTTTCTTTTTTTTCCACAATTGTAAACTGTGTGTTGTGGTTTACAGATATCTCTTTCATGTAATCAAGCATGCAGTTTTTTTACTGTATGTCGTATTTGACACTGTTGAGATAATAGTTTGAAAAAAAAGAATAATATCATGAAAGAAAGCCCAATAGCATTATATATTGCAAAGTTTGGTTTTTTGGGTTTTTTTTTGTTTTTTTTTGGTAGTAGGAGGATAATGAGTTCACTGTATTTTAAATGATTTCTTCCTTTCACAAGACAATGTTTCATTAATGAAAATAGATAGTAATGTTTTTCTGCCTTCTTCTGTGGTGTATTTTCAGTTATCACAGCTCTCTGTTGTTCATACCTAAGACTGTCATTTAAATGATCGGGTGATTTAGCTGCCTAGTAAATGCATATTACCTGTTCCTAACGTACTACCATGGTGACTCTGCTCTGTGGTGCTATTTTATGAACCGTGGCCTAAGTCTGTTTTCGTTTCCTTAAAGGAAGCAGAGTCCTCATTGAGCGCTTATGAGCTGAATCTCTCAGCTGGGATTTTTACCGTATTTACATCTTCAAAAGTGTTCTTATTATCACAGAGTAAGAAGGCATTAAGACTGCACATTTGATTTTGTTACTTCTGAAATCAAATAGCTTTCATCAGATATTTGTGAAAGTCCTTGCTAAGCTAAATGATGGAAGTTTTAACAGGTTTTTTTTATAGTTAAGTTCTCTAAACAACCCCAAGCCCTACTGCATGCATGCAACAACTTAAATAATGCACTTATGAACCAGTCTATATATAATAAAATTAGTTTGTCTTTTTTTTTCATGAATAATGTTGTATGTCATTGAGCTTGCAAGTTGTTCCTATTTTTTTTTATGAAATTGTATATATTGTCTGAAAAACTCCAAATTTTATTTCTAATTGTAGCAGGTTGATTGAGGAACAAAAAAGGAAGATACATTCCTCTGAGATTACTTGGGCATATTTTACTGAACTTGGTTATGTATGTCTCAACCAAGTAATGCTTTTTGCTTAAAGGACAGAATTGTAGCATTTAGTAGAGACTCACTGAATGACAACAAAATGTAAAATTGGACATTTTTTCTGCTTTTATCTAGTAGAAAAGAGACCCATTAACTTTATTTTGTTGGAGGATTTTGCCACCCAAATAAATTAACATAAAGTTCTGGCAAAATCTCTGAAAAAGTTGTCTTTTGTAGCTGCAGGTTATTTGCCCAGTGTGGCTTTCCAGAACAAGTGAGGTTAAAAAAAAAAAATCGTGTTTTCTAGACACCTGCCTTGATAATCAGGACTTTTCGTGCCTATTTTTAAATGTTCTCTTTGTTCTTATAATAGAAAAGCACAGTTTCCTCTACTTGGAAAACCATAAAACTGTATTTATCAGGAAAGGTGCTCTTGGAAAGTGCCATGTCGGATTTAATTGTATAAACTAAGAGCTCTTGATAAGAAGCATGTTTTACAGGCTTGTTACGTTTATAAATACTTAGGCCAAAATAACTTCTGGTGTAATTCTACTGAGCTAAATTTTGCTGAGTCTCTCACAGTGGTCTTCTACCTCTTAACTAGAATCTGGAGAAAAAAAAAATTAGGCCTTGATTGTGTTTCTGTTTTCTTTGAAGAATGGTGGGTGGTAAAATTGGTGCAGTTTGTATATTTTCTATGATTGTTTACACTTCTGAATTTATTGTTTCTTAAATATTTTGTTTGTACCTCTACGTTTTGAATTTAAAATAAATTATTTGTACATTTATTGGAAATATTAATTTGTACTTGACCCTGACTCTTAGCTAATAGTCATTGTCTCACAGTTGGAGGTCTTTTGGAGACGTGCAGTTTATAAATACAAATAGAAGATTTGGCAGTATTCCGTATAGAGCTTTGAAGAAAGAGAATTAAGGCGATGGGATTATCAAGAGAAATAAAATTGCAAACTATGTGGTTTGGTTTTGGTTTGGTTTTGTTTTGATTTTCCCATTTCTAGTACTTAGATGAGGTCGGATCCCTGCTCTGTGCTTAAATAAAGATTATTTAATCTTCTTCCAGCTTGAAGTCTGTGAGCTGAGGTGTCAAAGTCTTGTTTTACTGCAAGACTATCATCCCAATTGTAAAAAAGAAAAAAAAATCCCCCCTCCTCTCTCTCTCCCCCTCTCTCCCCCCTCTTTGAGGGTGAAAGAAAACACCCAAAGACCTGAGGAAAAACAGGAGCTAGTGAGAACCTTCTACACCCTGAACCATGTCTTCTTCCATTGCTAATTCCTATACCCCCTTAGTTTGAAGTCAGTACCTATGTGTGTGCCAGCAGAGCACAGAAAGATGGATGTGCTGAACTTGGCAACATCAGTATGAAACTGCTATCCTTGGAACTGCTAAGTGAGTTATTTTACTTCTTTGCCCATAATTAAAGATCAGTTCAATAAGCCCTGGTGCATGTTCTGTGGTACTATCTGTTATTGATGAGCATTTGCAAGTGGAGGGTGGAAGGCAATAGGCCCAGTGGCCCAGCCTAGTTTCACTTTACTACGTGTCGTTCCAGAAACAGAGCTAAGGAAAGATGAGGTCTGGGACTGAACACATCCGCGTGTTAGCTCTGCCTTTGAACCAAGGAGGCTGTAGGAGAATTTGGCTTTTCTAAATCTTTTCCCTAGCTGCTGTCAGAGGTGGGTGAGCTGTGGCTGCAGCCGCTCTTGCGCTCAAGCCTCCTCCTCGCCTCGCAGCCTCTGGCTATCCAGAAACGTGTGTTTGGTTTCATGATCTTATTTATTTATTTACTGTTATTTAATATATTCAATATAATTAATTAATATAATTAATATAATTTATTTATTTAATAATAATATTTATTATTGTTGTTTATTTATTTGTTTGTGTCTGTAGCCGCATCCCTCACCACGTCGCCTCAGCGGCGCTGCGCGCGGCGCGGCCGTTGGGGCGGGGCAGCCGTTGGGGCGGGGCCGGGGCGGGGCGCAACGGCCGCGGTGGGCGGGGCAGAGGCGGGCGGCGCGGGGAGCCTGGGCGCCGGGGTCGCGCCCGCCTCTGCCTGGCCCCGGCGAGCGGATGGGGCCGCGGCCGCGGTGAGAAGGCGGCGGGAACCGGCGGCTCCGGCCGCGAGGCCCGGGCTGGCGTCGGGGCCGCGCTGGGGAGGGGGCGGCAGGGCCAGGGCCGCTGCGGGGAGGCCCGGCGGGCTGGGACGTGCGGGCCAGGGATGGCGGGCGTCGCCGGCCCGTTTTGGGCGTCCCTCGGTTTTTATCTCAGCATCGGCTGAAGGCGCTTTCTGCTGCCGCAGCCACTGCCCCGCGGGATGCGAGAGCCTGCGGCCCCGGTGGCTGCGTGACCGCCGGCGGAGGTAGGCGCCGGGTCGGGGCGGGTGAGAGGGACATAAGTGCGTTCGTACCTGGGAATCAATCGCCTGCAGCTGCGCTTGCTGCGCGCTTTTCTGCCCGTCCCTCGCTTGCGCTTTTGGTTCCGCAGCCGCCGGCCCGGGCAGGTTTCGCGGCGCGCGGGAAGCGGCGCGAGGCGCGCCCGCCGCAGGGGCGCCCCGCCGGCCGCGGCCTCGGCAGCGGGAGGCGAGAGGCGGGCCGGTCACCCGCGCCGTGCGGGAGGCCCTCGGGAAACCGGGGAGCGCGGGCGGCTGCGTAGCCGGAGTGTAGCGCAGGCATCCGCGGGGGCACCGGTGTCGCAGTCTAACTGGCATCTTTCGCTGATTTGCTGTTTTTAGTTAACACAGAGAGGCTCCAACAGAGTCACGTTTTTGTGGCATTCTGTCATTTTAACACTTAGTTTAGTGGGTGTCTTGCTCTTGCAATGCACATTAATTACTCGGAAATACATCTGAAATTCTCTGCAAAGCAGTTGAAGTTATAATCCATGTAATCCTTGTAAAGCAATTTCATATGCAGTCTATTTTCAGACTGTTCTTGTTATATTGCTAATATTTTTCATTTTTAGATGCTATGTATGTCTAATGCCTGACTTTTATTAGTCAATTTTACTATTGATATTTAACATATCATGTCTAGTTTAAATTTACACAGTATTCCTCATATAGCCTTATCGGGCTATATGATCAATCCTCATTTGATTCTGTGGATGTGTTGGGTTGATGTTTGTATGAGTAATACTTTTGGGTGGCAGAGGAATACGCTGAGTTAAGACATCTCAATATGAGTGATAAGCAGTATTCACTTTATTGCCCGAGACAGCGCACATTTATACAGTTACAGCTTGAGCATGCCAACGTGTCAGTCGGTGATTGGTTGCTAATGGTATTTGATTGTTTATTAGAAAGATAATTTCAGTCTGGCCAGCCCAGATTACGGTCGATAAGCAAGCAGCTTCTTCATTCTTCCTGCCTTATCCCCTCAAAGTTGTTTACGAAACTAGCCAAGGACGGAGTGTCCTTGCCTTACCAGCACGTCCTCAGCACTTCTCTCCTGAGGCCTAATCTCCCAGAAGCCCCTGCTTGCTCAGTTGCAGGCTTGAACCAAAGTCAGTAGAACCATACTCATGTCCACGCTCTCGTAGCCAATTCCCAACAATTCCCCCTTTTTCTTTTTGCGCGAGCGGGACATCCCCCATGCTCTTATTTATCATGCGTTTTACACAGGATAAGATACAGCTTAAACATAACAATACAACTACAGCTACTACTAAAAACATTAGCAAGCTCCGCAAAATATTGCGGAGCCATCCAGTAACACCCATTACAGCAAAGCAGGCCGTCAGGTGACAGATTACATGGACTACCTTTTCTCCCGCCTGGGGAGTTGCCCATATGAAGTGGCTGAATGTGTCAATAGTGACATGAAGGTACTTCAAGCGGCCAAACTCTGGAACATGGGTAACATCCATTTGCCAGAGCCCACAAGGGCCTTGACCACGCGGATTTACCCCAATCCCCAGCCCCGGTCCATGATGGCTACATTCGGGGCAGGCGCGCACAATTCCCCTAGCTTCTTCCATTGTTACATTGGATTGACTTTTAAGGCCCTTAGCATTCTGGTGGAACATGTGATGGGCTTCCCTAGCCTTAACGAAGTCATTGAGAGGTACGGCCGTGGCCACCAATTGATCAGCCCTGTGATTACCCTCGCCCAGACCCTGAGTCCACATGTGACTCCTGATGTGTATCACAGCATATGGACACAACCGTTGTTGCAAAGCGGTTTGCAACCTGCGTAAGAGCTCATTCAACCGCGGATTTTTAACATCCCGGACCCTCGCCCCCTCTATGCACGTAACAATTCCAGCGACATATAAAGAGTCCGTGACCAGATTGAGCTGCTCATTTTGCCATCTAAGCACCGCCCAAACCACCGCAGCCAGTTCCAGCGTTTGTAGTGAGTCTCCTGCGTCTGCTTCTAGCAGGTGGTGATGCCATTCCACTCCTTCCATCCAGGTGATAGCTGCTTGTCGTGATTTCTTCCCTGCATCCGTGAAGGCGGTGACTGCGTCCGCTAATGGTACTTCACTTCTTTTATGTGGCATAATCCACTCATTTAGGCTCACCCATTGTAGTTCCGGTGACTTTATAGAGACTACTTTGATATCAGCAGCTGTTGATAATAGACTCGTTTGTAATTCTCCAGAATGCTGCAGGTACCATTCAAGCAGATCTCTTTTTATTGGAATTCTAATTACACCTGGTTCCATTCCCGTGATCTGCACCACTCGTGTTCTCCCTTTCATAATCAGTTCCACTAAATTCTCTACTTTCTGCTGAATAGTTGTGTGTGGTTGCAATGATGTATACAACCATTCGAGAATATGGGTCTTCTCCCCCTTTTTCTTTTTGCACTGTGTCAGTGCACCAATGAGCTGCGTGGGGGTATTCAAAATGGTAAGATCAACAGGCAAAGTCGGATCGCGACGTGCTACCCACCGCTGAGTTATCTGTGCGGCAATATCCCATATCGTAGTTTCTTGCTCTGGTGTAAGAAACACAGGGCGTGCCGGGTCCACACCTTGCAGGAGGGGCCGGAGACGATTCAGAGCATCATTGTCAATGCCCACTATAGGGCGTAGCCATTGCAGATCGCCAAGCAATTTTTGGGCGTCATTTAAGGTCCGAATTGCTGTATGAATCTCCAACTTTTGTGGGCGAACCTGAGAGTCTGTGATTTGCCACCCTAGGTACTGCCAGGGTGGTTTCTGTTGTATTTTCTCCTGGGCGATCACCAGACCCCGTTCCTTTAATGTTTTGTCCAAAAACGTCAGCTGCGACATTGTAAAGGGAAGCTCTTGTGCAATCAGGATATCATCCATGTAGTGATAGATTATCGCATCGGCCCGGGCGGATCGAACGGGTCGTAGGGCATCGTCCACGAATAAGCATTTATTCCCTCTAGCCGACGATTGCCGGGGAGGCTGCCGAGGTCATTCAGCCGGCCGCAGGGGAGCCAGAGCTGCAAATGCCTGTTGCTGAGCCTGCACTAAATCCCTACCGATATCTCGAACAGCCTCTACTAGCATAGCCTGTGCCCCTACAGGGACCCGAGACATCCGCTCTAACATAATAATCGCCCTAGTAGCAGAGTTTGTGTTTTCTAAAACACACTGCCTTAGCAAGGCAGCTTTCATCCAACTAGGTACATTTGCCCCATCAATAGCGGCCGTGACTCTGTCTATGAAGGAGTTAAAAGACTCCTCTCTCCCCTTTATCTTATCTTGCTCCTTTTGCATATCTGCGGTAGCTGATAACCGAGCCTCCTCGGAGGATGGCTGTGTTATCAACTCAGCGGGCGGCGCTGAAGGTTCACATCGCAGCCGGGACTTTGGTTCGTCAATCTGAGGTCGCTGGCGAACCGTCACCAGCTTCCAGGAAGGCAGCGCTGCCCGATCATTCCCAAATAGTAAATCATTTACTGGCGGTTGGCCGGTTGTTGGCTTCTGCAACCCCCCTTCTAGCCGCCGTGCCGCCATAGCAGCCAGATCTTTATCCTTGTGATATCGTTTCATAGTATTGATGACCTCACGCCAAGGTTTCATTAATTTTTTTTTTTCTTTCTTTCTTTTTTTTTTTTTTGCTCCCTTATCATCATCTATTACTTTGTCCCATAACCAATCTCCTAAATTCCTCCACTCATCCACCTCAGACAGTAAATCAGGGTCTCGGAACCATTCTTGCGAATGTCCCAACGAAACCAACCCTGCTATTTTTTTGATAACATCTTTATCTACTCCCCGCTTTGCTGCAATAACTTTAGGGCCACTTCGAGATCCATTCTTTTTCTTTTCTAAAACTCTGTAAATACCTTATCCTGATGCCTTCTCCCTTTCCTCAGCGCCAGGTTGCAGCTCTATCTTCGGCGGCCCCCGCAGACGGCGAACTTCAATCGGTTCAGGCTCCGAGACTGCGTAGCAGTCTTTGCCCCTCGGTCGCTGCTCCCGAGACTTCTCCGCGTCCACCACCCCGAGTCGGGTCGAGGGTACCCCATCAGGAGTCCCTGTTCGGGCGCCACTTTTTGGGTGGTGGAGGAATACGCTGAGTTAAGACATCTCAATATGAGTGATAAGCAGTATTCACTTTATTGCCCGAGACAGCGCACATTTATACAGTTACAGCTTGAGCATGCCAATGTATCAGTCGGTGATTGGTTGCTAATGGTATTTGATTGTTTATTAGAAAGATAACTTCAGTCTGGCCAGCCCAGATTACGGTCGATAAGCAAGCAGCTTCTTCATTCTTCCTGCCTTATCCCCTCAAAGTTGTTTACGAAACTAGCCAAGGACAGAGTGTCCTTGCCTTACCAGCACGTCTTCAGCACTTCTCTCCTGAGGCCCAATCTCCCAGAAGCCCCTGCTTGCTCAGTTGCAGACCTGAACCAAAGTCAGTGGATCCATACTCATGTCCACGCTCTCGTAGCCAATTCCCAACATAATACTGCATTGAGCATAGAAAGTCTGAAGGGACTGAAGAGAGCCTCTCTCCATCTGTTATCTGTTTCCAAGTTTAGACCTTCTTCTCTTGCAAGAATGGTAGCCCTATTGCTTGTGAAAATGCCAGCCTCAAAATAGTGCTTTAAAAAGGAGGGACGATAAGAGTGCAACAGCAGCAAGAACGGTTTTTCAACAGTTTTCAAGTCCAGGTTCTGTAGCAGATCATCTATCAAACAACATAGAATCATAGAGTCACAGAATGGCTGAGGCTGGAAGGGACCTCTAGAGACCATCTAGTCCAACCCCCCTGCTCCAGCAGGGACACCTAGAGCACGTGGCACAGGGTGGCATCCAGGCGGGTTTGGAAGATCTCCAGAGACGGAGACTGCACAACCTCTCTGGGCAGCCTGTTCCAGGGCTCTGTCACCCTCACTGTTAAGAAACATCACGCAAACCCTTTATTTCATGAAAGTTAAGTTTTATAAAATGTGACTATTCTATTTTATTAGGAAACCTTGTATCTTTCCCAGAATATTTTCTTGCCATTGGAACTGTGTAGCAGTAAGTCATTTGAAATGACAGAAAATCAGAAAGGATATAGTGTAATATAAGAGAAGATTCCTGAAATTTTCATTCAATCATTCATTCAGTCCATTTGACTCTGGTAGACGTCTCCTGGTTAAGTGGTAGATGTTACAGACATTTCCTTTCGTCTCCCAAGCCGAAAGCTGGGGAAAGTATCTTTTATCTCAATTCTATCCAGACTTGCTTTAAACCTTAGTCTTTACTAGCAACCTCTTGGAACCTCCAATCACTTAAACGGAGATACCCAACACTATTAGTTCTTGTTAAACCTCTTGGGTTTGTGATGACTGGGTAGCCATAGTATGACCTAACTAAAGTATAAATGGGATGGTTTTTCATTCTCGTTGCAAAGAGATCTTGTATGCTGCTCCTGCCTTTTAAAAATATTAAATTTTAGAATTTTAGAAATTTTAAATATGGATGTGACTGGCTTTATGATAAACTTTTGCCATGATCTACCCAAGAGTTAAGTGACATAACTGATAGTAGTGATAAGTACTTAATGCCATAAAAGTCTGTTTTGACTTAAGTCTATTGTGTCATTTTTGCTGCATTGCAAAGTTCAGTGGACGCTTTCAGTGTTAAATTCGTTTTTCGAATGTATTTTGGGGACTTCATGTAATCTTTGGAAATACATTTGCAGGCATGAAGTGGAAGTCAGCCGAACTCAGTTGTGTGGTGCAGAGACACAATGACCTCTGTGTCTGTGGGGAATGGAAATCATGGTCATGTCTAACATGGGACCGAAAGACATGAGTGGACAATGTGGCGGGACTCATTCAGACTGCAAATTTTCTGCCTGCTTCTGGCAATACTGGCTATCGTGGTGCTGGTCCATAACTTTCTTCAGTTAGAGGTAAGTGAAGCCTGTTTCTTCTGCAAGCGGGCTTGAGCGATGTTATTTCTGTCTGAGCATAAGGAGAGGACTGTGGTTAACAGTGTTTATCTACAGCTTGGAATCACAGAAAAATTCAGGCTGGAAGGGGTGTCTGGTGGCCTCTAGTCCAAACCCTCCACAAAGAGCAAGCTTCAAAGTTGGCTTGGGTTGCTCAGGGTCTTGCGCAGTTGAGGTTTGACAGTTTCTGAGGATGGGAGGAGTTTCCACAATCTGTATGAGCAACTGGCTGCACTGTTCTCTTAGGAAACAATATTTTTCTTCTGTGCTGCTGGCAATTCCCTTGGTGAGACTTGTGGCCATTGCCTCTTGTCCTTTTGCTGCACCCTTCTGGGAGAAGTCTTGTTCCAATTTCTCTGTCACAACAGACTGCAATTAGATTCCCTCTCGGCCTTCTCCAGCCTAGGGAGTTTGGTTGCCTTGGTCTCCTGTTATGTGACATTGTGGACTGATGCATTGTTTTCCCTTTTTCTCTCCACTGTGTCTGACTAGCACACTTACGCGTTTTTGCTTATCACTTTAATGTAGAGGTGTTTTCAAACATACCCTTAACTGACTTTGATGGGTTTTGTTTGTTTGTTTTTTGATTTAATTTACCAGGCCAAACCAAAATAATCTTGTGTGCATGACCTTGCTGTACAGGTATGCCTTGAATTTGACTGATTTAATAGAACAGCCCAGCTTTCTTTTACTTTCTGAAAAATATCAGGTTGTTGCTAAGGAATAATGTCATGATTTTAGTGTAAGGGAGTTTGCATGTGTCTTTGGAGCCGCAGAGCCACTTCAGGTGGATGTGAGCATCCTGTGATTTAGAAGCACTTTGAAATGATAGTTTTTAGGGAGAGGGAAAGTCTTTTGCAAAGATAAAGGAAGAATGATGTATGTAAATCAAACAGCTAAAAAAACCAAACAACAACAAAACAAACAAGGTTACTGACCTGTATTCCATTCTGTTCAGCCTACTTTGCTCAGCAAACATCCATTAAACTACTTTGTGATCACATTTCCTTTCTGCTTTGCTGCTGAATACAGCAAATAAATATTAGGAGTCACACTCGAAATCAAGACATCTTGAATGGGACATACCTGGAAATAGTGAAGTAGGGGAGTGTTAGCCAGTACAGAACTTGTATTAAAAACTAAAGGAACATTTATCGTATGCTGCACTATAAGAAGTTTGACCTTGAAGAGACTTCACAAAGACTAGCTAGCCTGTGAAGCAACATCATGTAAGTCTTTGAGAAAAGAAAAAACCCAAAGGAAATTTAGAGAAGGCTTAAATAGTGATAGGACTGTTGTCTTAAATAGCTGTGTCTCCTGTTTGTTTGGAAAGCACGTTTTACTGACCTTTGAAGTACCAACTGTTGAAGAACCAGCAAAGCCCTGAGAGATCTTGTCTCGAGAGAGAACTCTTAACCTAAGAATTATACAAATGCACAGTTTCTCCCTCCTGTTCCCATAGGAAAATAGTTATTTTCTTTGCTGATTCATGCATAATCAAGTCTGTTGTATTCAAATACACAGTTAATTGTTTTAAAAATTTTCTATGCAGTGCCCATCTGATAAACAAGTATTATCTGTGCTATGTATATGCATGTGCTAGAAAGAGGTCCTAAAGATCATGTTGAAAGCTTTGTATGCAAAAATAGACACAGGGCTTAATTTGGGAACACATGGCGGCAGGATTTGGGGTTGAAACCTACCTGTGTTTCGTTCTCAGCGTGAAGTTTACTGGATTAATGGAAATAATGGACAGTCACAGATCTGCATTTTTCCCTGCTGTGATGGAAAATGGAAACACTTGCGAATTACCTCAGTAGACTTCAAAGAAAACTGTGAATACCTATCAATTTACACTTCGTAGTTAAATGTAACAAGTTACAGTTTACGTTTTATAGTTAGCATGTATATCAAAGTAAGAGGATAATCATAACATTGAGGTGTCGGATGGATATACAGAATCCTCTTAAGCTGATCAAAACTGACTTCTTGCGTAACAAGCTTGAAAAGCCTCTAATTTATGAATGCTTTGTTAGATACATCTTTTTCCCTAGAAATAATTTTCAATCTCTGTTGCTCAAATGACTTTAATACACTGGCAAATTCAAATAAAATGTAGCAGGAAGGGGAAAACTACTTGATATGTACATGTACGCTATGTGACAATAAATATGGACTAAGTAAAGCTTAAAAGAATAAATGGAGATTTACTGGGAATTTTTAATGGGAATTTAATGGGAATTTTAGTACTTTACTGAACAGTGTATTACGGAGAAAGCAAAAAACTCCAAATACTGTGTTTTTAGGAGTTCCTTAAATCTGATGGATATTCTCTGATATCCTATGAATGATATGTTTTATAACATAATCTGTGCTTGAAAAGAGATGGTGTTGCTTGCTTCTATATGAAATGTGAGTATAGATAACTTCTGTTACATAACAGAATGAGAGCTCTTTATCTCATGATTTTGTGCATACTTGAGGTCTAAGGTTGGATAGGCTGATTAGATATCTCATAGGTAACACCAGAGTCTTAGCAACTATGCAAAGTTATGTTTTTTCCTAATGCAAACCCACAGTATTTTGTGCTCATGAAGAGGATGCATCTGTTTCTGTGTAAAAATGTTTTTAAATACTGTTCTCTGAAGTTATAGCAAAAGTATCATTCTCTTAGCTTAGTGTAGTATTTAACTTCTTACATCTTTGATGCTTCCGGGAGATGCTGCTTGCCTGATTTTCATTTAGCTCTAGAAGTGGATTTATGCAGATGATTTTTTCACCTCCTTTTTTGTTTATTTATTTTTTTAAATCCCTTTCTCTTAATCTGTACTTGACAAGGAAGTCCATGCTCCAGATATTGTTCCAGGAAGCAGTATGGTGCTAGCAGGCTCTTCTAGAAGGATGGATGGAGGCTGCATCAGATTCATCTGCAGTCTAATGTGTCAAAGGAACTCTGTTGGGGAGATATTTAACCTTATCATGCTTTAAGAATAAACCATTATCAGAGTAAGGAAGTTAAAGGTTAATCACCGTCTACTGTTTAATGGTAGGACCTTGTTGCTCTTTTCACATTACTGATATTTACAAAATACATTGGTGTCAAAAATGTTACCACAGAAAACACTGGGCCTGTTTTATCTAAAAACCTCTATGCCACAGCAGGACAAAATGGCTTTTGGGTAACCACCAATTACTCACCTATTTTCCTAAAAAAAACCCAAGGTAATGATTCTGTATGTTCTAGTACAGTTGCTGCATTTGGTCAGCTTCCAATCTGTGTAAAGCAAAACACAGTTCTTAAGATCATTTCTTGTTACTTATAGTGCTTTGTATAATGGCTTAGTTTCAAGTATTTCTTTTGTTTTTTCCCCAGCACCTAGATGATGCCACTGTTTCAGGGTCCAGCTGGATAACAGCAAACAATGACAGGCAAACTCTGTCACGGGCCACTGGAATTGCCAGGAAGCTTTACTGCGGTTATGAGCGGCAGCGTTTGTCCAAGAGAGAGCAAGCAGAAGAGGAGTCCTTGCTTGCGGCTCTGCTTTGGCCAAAACCTCCTGATGATGAAATCCCTTTTGTACAAAGCACAGATCCTGCACACAGTGACTTTGTGATTGTGAAACCTGGTGCACTCTTCAAGGTGGGTGATCAGTTAGAGGTGCTGGTCCGGATGAAGGACTTCCGAGGAAAACCCAAGCAATATGGTGGAGACTACCTACAGGCTCGGATTCACTCTCCTCTGCTGAAAGCTGGAGCAGTGGGGAGGGTTGTAGATTACTATAATGGCTTTTACAAGGTCTTTTTTACTTTACTTTGGCCAGGGGAGGTCAAAATATCTGTCTCGCTTGTCCACCCGAGTGAAGCAATCCAAGTGCTCCTGCGTTTGCGAGAAGAAAGGCCAGACAGAGTCTATTTTAAAAGCTCCTTCAAGTCTGGGAGGTTTTCGGAAACCACCGAGTGCAATGTGTGTTTGCCTGGAGATCTCCCAGTCTGTAACTTCACAGATCTCTACACGGGTGAGCCCTGGTTCTGCTACAAGCCGCGGAAACTCTCCTGTGCCAGTCGAATCAGTCATGCCAAGGGTGGATATCAGAAAGGTCTTCTGACACAAGAGGAAAGCCTCTTTTTCCAAAGGTATGTCTGTTATTCAATTTATATGCACTCAGTCAAGTAACCTATCCTTTTTAAAAGAAACAAACAAGGTTATTGGTGAAATGGGATAAATTATTAGCCATAGAGGAGGTGTAATCTACTTCTATCTGGTTGTTTGATGTGAGTTGCCAACTATTCCCTTCCCCTCCATACAGCTGTGCAAGAACACACTAGTTCCAAATTAAAGAAAGTGCAGTGTAGTTTTGTCTCTAGGCTTTGCGTTCAGCCCCGGATGCACCTGCTAACTTTCATAAGAGCGTGCTGTCTAAACGTGGTGGTGGTTTCAGGGCTGTTTCCTTTTTTGTTGTTGTTTGTTTCTGTATCTGTGCTTATAACAGCAACAACTATACTTGGAGGTGTGGTTTTTTTGTTTGTTTCTTTTGGTTTGGTTTGGTTTTGGGTTTTTAAAACTTTTGGTGTTTTTTTGCAGAAATACCTTTTTAAAATCAGTTCTTATGTTTTTCCATAAAGTGTTCATGACTTTTCCTCATTTAAGTATTAAACCTCTGTATGTTACAGCCTCACAGACCTGACATGTATCCAACACAAAATCATTAGGCTTCACTGATGTTCTCAAGCAATTGTAAAGCCACTTAGTGCTAGGGGGCTGAACTTGTTTCTGCATGCAGTAAATTGCTCGCTACTGGGTGGCCTCCCTGCTGGGGATCTCAGAGATTGGCTTGTGCTCCAGGTGCCTGCAGAGGCAGCTCACAGCAACGGTAGTGCAACCCGGAGCTAGAACTGCAGCTCGTGGGGGTGCTGTGCTGCAGAGCAAGCCTTGGCGTTATGGAGGCTGAAAGCTGTGACTGCTTCAAAAAATTGTATTTCCCCTCCAGAGACAGGCAGGGCTGGGAACTGCCGCTGCAGCGCTCCCTTTTCAAGTGGTTTGCCCCCTGGCAGCGGCACGCGTACCGCAAGCTGGGAATCTCCCAGCTTTGTGGTAAGTCCCCAGAGCATGTAGCGGGCTTCTGATGGCTTGATGGACACCTTACCTTTATCTAGGTTTGCCTTACAAAAATGTGTGTGTAGCTTGTTACAGGAAGTAGGGTAAGTTTAAAAAAAATAAAACTTACAGTGATTCCTGTGTGCTTGTTTGAAGTCAGTTAAGAAAAAATGAGGTTAATGCTACTTTGAAATTTTACAGCCATACTATTATTATTATTATTTCCATTTTTTTTCAAGTGACGTGAATATCAAAATGCCCATATTCCCCAGTGGACCTGATGCAGTGACTGTGAAGCCCAAGGCATTTACAGGTAAAGTAAACTTTTTAAGTTTCTTGTTTGTAATTCATATTTAGAGCTATTAAGAAGGCCAGTAGGCATGAGTTGATAATTAGTTTGCTTGTTTTCATATAGAATCCAAGTAAATGTTTAAATTCTTATTGATAAAATGGAGTCTTTTCAGTGTTACTGTAATGCAAATAAGCTTGGGATTATTAGCAGAGTGTGTCTAAAATTATGTAGCTGAACAGGCTTTTTGGCAAATAAATAAAAATCCCGAGTTTGTTATTTTCTTGCCAGAGGAGGATTTTTTTTTCCCTAGCATTTGCTCAGAGATCTAAAACATATTATAATACTTTCAAAACCAGCTTTGATGTTTTGTTTCATCATTTCCTCTTGCTAAGAATTTTGCAGAATAGTATTATTATTTCATAACTTGTTACCTATGGCTGTGAACCAGAACTTAATAGTTTCATACCCTAAAAAAAACTTGCAAAAAATGTGATACACAGAGAATTCCTACCTAACTGAGAGCTTTTCAGTATTTTCATATAAGGTGGAGGAAATGTTAAAGGTGTAGTTCTTGACTTGAGCAGTAAAGTCATAATAATAAATAATAATAATAAAAAAGCCTGCAGCATCTCATACTTTTAATTCTGCTGTCATAGACACTGAAAAGTAGAGTGCCGTTACTAGGTCAGCAACATTTGCCCCTCTTCTTTCTCCAGACCCTTTAGATTAGATTTGTTGTTGTTGTACAATTGCTTAGTTTTTCTTTATTTCCTCTTGGAAACTAATGCAAATTTGAGATTTAATTTCAGATGTAACAGAAGGGTATTACCCCTCTGTTTTGGTGGCAAGGGTGATGCCTGCCTGCATATCCTGAGGGTCGATGTTGGATTAAAAGTGTTGATAAGCGACACACAATATTCCTCAGGGAAATTCCTTTCAACAGAGCAGCCTACCTAAAATAAACTTAATACCATGGAGTAGTGATCATGAATATTTGGATTTCTTAGGTCTGATGCATAGTTAAATTAATTGCTTTGACATTTGATTTGTTGCAAATACATTTCTGTTTCAGAGGAAATGTAATGAGGTTTATTTTTAAAACAGAGTCAAAATTATCTTTTCTTCCTCCCTCCTGCTATACCGTAGCCTGCTTTTTAACCAATGCCTTTCCTGAAATATAAGCTTCTACCTTCATTTTTGGATCACAATTATTCAGATTGGACCTTTTCCTAAAATCTGAAAGTAGCAACTTTCTAAGATACTGAAAAGGGAACTGAGATGTTCAGGTTAGGTTTACTGAGGCAGCAACAAGCAATTCTAATTTTATATATGTATACATCTAATCCAAGAATCAGTTGAACAGAGGTAAGTAAACCACACTCTTTGCATCAAAACCTAAAAAACACCCGAAAGAATTGAAGCTCTGAATTCGCATTATGAGTTAGTCTTTAATCACGTGCTGGGGTTTTTCCTTTGCCTGTTTCATTCAGATTGGATAGCTGATCTTCACTATTCCTTTTCCTTTGTTGGCACCTTATTTGCATCATGCTATTGAAATAATTATCTGAAAATAAAATTGCTAATTTTCTAAAGGCTTTTTCTGTGAACCTCCTGACTGAATTATTTGAGCAATGCAAACACAGCATTAGTATCACCATGTTCTGTGAAATGCAATAAAGGCTAAGTGTCCTACTGGTGTGGGATACAAGAGAAATTGTGTAAAGCCATTCCTTTCCAAAAAGCTGCCAGTTGGGAATGCCAGGGACTGTTCTTAACAGATAGTTGCCATTCTAAGGTGGCTAAAAGCTTAACTGGATGGAGGT